>NC_089504.1:49322597-49622597 GCF_036850995.1 Saccopteryx leptura
GTTTTAACTCCTATTCTCGGAATGTTCCTGCCATGCTGGATATTTGTCAAGAGTTAAAATTTTTACGGGTTTCTGCATAAATACAATTTAAATCCACAATCCAATTAATGCATTAAAAGCTGACAGAGTTTTGCTGAAAATCACCATTTGTCATGAATTCTGTGCCCTGGTATTATCCCCACAGATACATAAGGCTAAAAAGGGCCACCTATTACTGGAGAGATGTATCTAAAAGATCTCTCAGCCTGCCTGTAATAATCTCCATTATGTATAATGACCATTTTGATAATAGTCTTTAGAAGAGGTAATGGCCCTGCTGAACGGTTATTACCTGTCTGTTCATGCTGGAAGCAAGATGCAGAAGCCAGAGGGGACAGTCAAATGGTCCTTGTGGTACATTCTGAGGAAATAAGAAATATTTAACAGAATGCAAGAAACAGACAAGCGAGCACCTTTTGCGGCAGAACTGGCCGCCTCTCTGCCACGAGCATTGCTGGATTTCATTATTTAAAGCAAATGCTCCCAATAATGGACCTGCTCTCAGCCTTCAGACCAATTTTATCTGAAGCATCACTCGCTGATCTATTAAGGGGAAGGGGAAAAGACAACTGATGTTACCATATTTCTTCCCCTACTCTTGCTAGTAAAGTAAGCCCACAACAACAGAAACTCCAGTGGGGGCTAGAGGAGTGTTCCTAAGAGGTGTAAAAAAGGGAAGCCTACCTATGACTTAGGACATGTCATGGTTCCAGGGGCCAAATTTGATCCAGGATCAGCCACAGCTAAAACTAGAAAACATGCCATCCCTCTGCCACGGTTAACTTCAGATGCTCAATAGCTTCATGCTTATGGGATAAATATCATGACCCATCTCCTGGGAGATGTTACAAAGCTTAGAGAAGATTTCCCTTTGTCTCCAAAATCATGCTTATGCTTCCACTAAAACAGAGGAGGAATAAGTTATAACACAAGCTTTTGATGACAAAATGGTCTGAAGGAGACTTTTCCCCAAAGGATTCTGAAGAATGAGGTCACAAGTTGTTCACAGGCATTATTGGTGGGGAAGGGGAATGCAATGATCAAATGTGATCAGAATATTCTGGGAAAACTGATATAAACAGATTGCTTATTTTCCCGGTAAGACTTCTTAGAGCCTTTACCATGTTCATATGCATTGTAAATCTCTGAATAGGAGAAGATACAATGGGGATAATATATATAATACAGGTAGTGTTTTCCAAAAGCAGTTATTCAAGGGCACTTTATTTATTTACAGAAATATGTGAGAAGTATCTTGTCATTGGTCTTTATCTGTAATGTCCAGTATAGTAGCCACTAACCACACATGGCTACTTATATTTAAATTAAAATTAAATAAAATTTGAAACTCAGTTCCTCAGTCCCAATAGCCGTATTACAAGTTCATAATTAACTACAAGTGGCTAGTGGCAGCTATATTGGATAGTGCAGATACAGAATGCTTTCATCATTGCAGAAATTTTTAGTGGGTATCACTGCTCTGAATAGTAGATGGCATTGTGTATAGAGTTTGAAATATAGCTTATTTTTACCTATCCAGTAATAATTGTTATGAAACATAGACATACTCTCAAAATAAATTTTCCCTCCACAAAAATAAATGAGAAAGAGAGCAAAATATCTGACATCATCCTAAATTTTCACACTTATAACACTATGGAAATAAAAATCTAAGGAACTTGGAAAACCAAAGAAAGATGGGATGGTTTGAAATAAGAGAAACCTCCAAGGACAGCAGCAGCTAAAAGCTCGCAGATGAGCAGAGGAGAAAGTTAACATGAGAGACAAGTATTTTCAGCACAGAGGTTAAAAGAACCACACAAATCTGTGAAAAACCAGTCAGTGACCCATAACTGAAACATTCTTTGTAAAACTCTACGTTGTGAATATTGCTTTCTTCTAGTTACTATAATTTAGAAAATATTCTCTTACTGGTTTTTGCTGAGTCCAAGGAGGGAAAATTGATTTGAATGCATAATGCTTAGCATGGTCTTTGGCAAACAGTAAATATTCAAGATGCATAAGTTGAAGGACAAAAAAAATCGATACAACAAATATATGTAAGCACCTCATATGCTGATCACTCTGCTAAGGAGTGATCCAAAGATACCTGAGATTTAGCCCCTGCCTTCAAAAACAGTTGTTCAAACACAAAAACAAGTTTCCCAACAACAGCACTATATGTAGAGGGACATAAAGGAAGTGTGTGGAAACTCAAATGAGGTAGAAATCACTGCCAGACAGGAAGATAAGAAAGGTTTTCAGTGAGAAGGTACCAGGTGAAATGGAGCTTTAATAATTAGAATTTTGATTGGTTTTTATAAAGGAAAAAATATATACACACTTTGAGAAAACCCAGAACAGTCTTTATGGGGAAGCTCAAGCTTCAACTTATCATGAAACTTGAGCTAACTATCCCAGTCTTCACAGATCTAACAGAGATGAAAAACTACTTCGGTCACCTACCAGGTCTGGAACTGGAAGTCTTGGACTCCCAAGATGGAGGCCTGAGGTGGGGCATACAAAATCCACATTCCTCTGTTTAAAAGTAGGCATGGCATCTACTAAAAATGGGTTTCTTAAAATCTCTGACTATAGAAGATGGACTTCTAATCTGCAAAAACCGTCTCATTCTTCAGATTGATGCTTTCTTACATAAAATAACCTAGAGTTTACATGACTCCCAATTCTCCTAGTCTCTAAAACTATGAACACATCATTGACAAACCATGAGAAGATTCACTAAAGTTTGCAAATTGATTTATATGCTGTTCTCAAACCTAGGAGGCTATTCTAGAAATGCCCAGAAATATGTAAATCTTACAAAAGTAAAGCAAATTATAAACTTCCTGTGCCTGCAGTTCTGAGCTAAACGCCTCCATAGAAGTCTTCCATCAGAGTTTGGATTTAGACAAAGTCAAGATGTCTAGAAACCAAACATCAAAGGGATCAACTGCTTTTCAAACTCAGTAAAAAACAAAAATAAAAAATCAGTACCTGGGATAGAATATGAGTTCAGAAAGAATAGACAAGATAGGAAGACAACTAAAGACACCAAAGTTCAAGTTGATCCTGGAACTGGGCAAGGTTAATTTTTAAAAAATTAACAGAGAGCCTGACCTGTGGTGTCACGGTGGATAAAGCATTGACTTGGAATGCTGAGGTTGCTGGTTCAAAACCCTGGGCTTGCCCAGTCAAGGCACATACAACAAGCAATCAATGGACAACTAAAGTGAAGCAACTATGACTTGATACTTCTTGTTCTCTCCCCTCCTCTCTCTGTAAAATTAATAAAGAAAATTTAAAAAAATTAACAGAGAAGAAAGAAATGAAAATTAATATTTAATAAGCAACTGCAACTTCTATGTGCAAAGCATTATCTTAATCTTGATTCCCTAGATAAAATAATCTTAAGCAAGCATATGTTGATGCCTTTGAGCAGTATAATTCTAGAGTAATGAAAGTGATGAAAAAATTAAAAGAGATAGGAAAGATGGGAAGAGATGCAACATGTCACATTATCATGCTGGTCATACAATCGAGATTAGCAACAAAGCTACACAGTCTTCCCTGCAGGTGAGTTCAGTTCAGCCCTATGGGATTTTTCCAGATAGGTTATAATAAGAAACTCAGCTAAGGAGAAGTCTATGAGGAGAAAGTTGGAAAAGAGAAACCTATCTTCCACATTCTCCTCATTTCCTGATGCCTGGTGGATAAAATATGTGCCACAAAGTATAAACTACCCACACTTCTGGATGGCACTGGCATACATCTCATACCTTCTGTTGTGGGGAATCATTCAAGTCCATAAGTGACCAAAGTAGTCACAGAGCATGTAGCTGCTCCATCTGGCTACTCAGTGACAACTGGTCAGCCCAGTCAGCTCAACAGTGTGGACTCAGCAAGATCCATCCTTGGCCACAGTGGCTGAGGCTGAGCCTGCTGCTAAAAGTCTGGAAGACAACAGCCCCTGGGGAATTGAGGAAAGCCTTTAGGTACATCTGACATTAGCCACAATGTGAGGTGATTTATGTAATCTTATATGATAGGTATATTGTTGTTGCTTTACTCGGAGTACATCTGGGCTCTGGGTTCTAATTCAATAAATAAATCTTAGCCTATCATCACAACACTATAGCAACAAAAATTGTCCCTAATTTAAGGCCTGAATAATCTGAACTCTAAGGTTTCACTTTCCTTGTCACTTCATTTCTATATTACCTTAAATACTGAACTTGATGTTTTACTTATATTTGATCATGATTCCCAATGTATGCGTTATGTTGTTTCACCTATTTGTACAATACATATGCCAAAAATACTAATCTTCAGAAGGAATTAGTATTTGGCAAGTCTTTCCAGCTAATAAATGGGAAAATCATACTTTAAACTTAAGTCCATCAGAGTCCAGAGTCTCTCTCTGCTCTAGCATTGCTCTCACCCACCAATGGTTCTTCTCTCTGTGGATCCGGCTCACAGATGAACCCTTATTCCCGTAATCTGCTTCTTGCCTCCCAGGATTCTGTCCTATTTGGGATATTCTGGAAAAAAAAAATACTATATTCATGTAATAAATAAGACAACCGAGGCACAACAAAGTAAAGGGCTTCTAAGAACATACTCCTCAGGCAGTGATGGGATTATACCTCGGTTGAACATTACATTAATGATCCTCTAGTCATGAGACTTAGAATTACAAAGATAACTCAAGTAAGACAACATGTAAAGATAAATTTGTATTCACTTCCAGGATCAGGATCTAGAGGAAATACAGATGCAACAGATTTCAAGTCAAATAAAAAAAGGCCAAATTTATGACACAGAAACTACATCTTTAAAATTCTGAAGCTTACAGAGACATCTTTTCTGGAAGTAGAAATATTGTTGAAATGTTTAAAATTAAAATTAAAATGATTATAAACTTTACCCAACAAACACTCATAGATTATTTCATTTGTCTGGCTTCTGTCTTATTTTTTAGCATGGCATTATTTTAAGGAGAGAATGGAGTTCTCTTGTTCTGCTCAGAAAAACTCCTCATTAGCACATTAATTACTCAAAAATTACACCACTGGCATTTCACTCACTTAGTTCAAAATTTTGATTTTTTGTAAAATGCACATATGCCGTGGAGACTAAGAGCTTTAACCGTTGTCAAATTTTTACACTTTAAGTTGCCATGAGGGTATGATCCTTTCATTGAGAATAGCTTTGGGAAATGAATTGAAGGCAGAAGTTGCTTAATAAATTGCTGGATCTTAATAACAATATCATCTGCTTCACACTTTTTTCCACAGCCAGTGTGACACATGTCACCATCACAAAGAAGCATGTCTTGGCAAGACCTTATAATGAGAGGCTATTTACAAGATTCGCTTCTTCTAATCACTAAAATCATAACTGCAATTGACAGATGAGATACACCTGCCCACCTACCCTCCTCTAAGTGATCTCAGTTGTAATGTCATTTTCAAAGATTTGAATAGTTGTGACAGAAAAATCTCAGTCTTGCTTTCTGTAATTTCTCAAAGACTTTAAAGACAGAGCCTTCAACTACATTTCTATTATTGTAGCTATCCAGGGTTCTGTAACACTCTGCACAGAACTGTGCACAGGCTAGAAATTTCAATGTGCACTCTGCAAAACACTGCGACCAAGATGTCTCTCCTGATGAGGGAGTAGTCTGCTGCTCATGCCTGAGTTACACTATTGCCTCTTTTCAAGTTGTTCTTGGCTTTTTTAATTTGAGGAGAGCAATGAGGACTGTGAACAATGCAAATAATTTCCCCCAATGCTCAGAAGTCATAAAATCTGTCATCCTTTCTGAGTCACATTATTGAAACCACCTTTTCTTTCCATTGCCTTGCCTGTATTCTATATTTAATCAAATTGTCTGGCCAGGCCTTCTTTGTGAAGGCCACACTACTGCAAATAAACAGAGAACAAGAGATGAGCAGGAATTTTGGCTGACACAAGAAAAGACTAAGGCATCAGCCAAGAAGGCCATTGCTTATATTCCAAAATTCGGTAGGACACATCCTCAGCCTTCCCTCCACTGGGTAATGACCTTTTAGGCAACTTCTAACTGAATTTTTATATTCATATTGACTAAAGGCTCATTTTGTGGGGGCCTGGGGGTTAAATATATATGCTTGTAAACTCAACTAGTTTGTCTAAATTTTGTCAGTTACGTCTGAAGCAGCTGATGCTTAAATGTCACTCCCTGCAAGGATGAGAGCAGTATAAGAAAACTATGTGGGTAGGAGAGGAGCTCTCTTCAGCCTCCGTCTTCCCATTTATGAAACGAACTCTGAAGCTCTTCCAACTGTAATATATAATCCCTCTAAAGAGAGAGTAAGGGTACATTGAATGCACATACTGGTTACTACTGAGCGCTAATGTATGACAGACAACAAAATAGTACAAGCATCAAAGCAAGATTTATTGTTGAAATAGTGTTTAGGCCCTGGCTGGTTGGCTCAGCGGTAGAGCGTCGGCCTGGCGTGCGGAGGACCCAGGTTCGATTCCCGGCCAGGGCACATAGGAGAGGTGCCCATTTGCTTCTCCACCCCCCCCTTCCTCTCTGTCTCTCTCTTCCCCTCCCACAGCCAGGGCTCCATTGGAGCAAAGATGGCCCAGGCGCTGGGGATGGCTCCTTGGCCTCTGCCCCAGGCGCTAGAGTGGCTCTGGTCGCGGCAGAGCGATGCCCCGGAGGGGCAGAGCATCGCCCCCTGGTGGGCAGAGCGTCGCCCCCTGGTGGGCGTGCCGGGTGGATCCTGGTCGGGCGCATGCGGGAGTCTGTCTGTCTCTCCCCGTTTCCAGCTTCAGAAAAATACAAAAAAAAAAAAAAAAAAGAAATAGTGTTTAGAAAATAATAATGAAATTATACTAAAATTTTAACCTCTGAGGCTACAATTTGAACACCTCAAATCTGTTTTAAATATCAATAGGAATAAAGAATGTATCATTTTATAAAGCTTTATGCCTGACCCAGTGGTGGTACAGTGGATAGAGCATCAGACTAGGATGCAGAGGATGCAGGTTCAAAACCCCAAGGTTGTTTGCTTGAGCATGGGCTCATCCTGCTTGAGCGCAGGCTTGCCAGTTTGAGCATGGGTTCACTGGCTTGAGCATGGGATCATAGGCATAACCCCATGGTCACTGGCTTGTGCCCAAAGGTTGTTAGCTTGAAGAACAAGGTCACTGGCTTGAGCCCAACATCACTGGCTTGAGCAAGTGTCACTCACTCTGCTGTAGCCTCCACCCCTCCACCCCCGGTCAAGGCACATATGAGAAAGCAATCAGTGAACAACTAAGGTGCCACAGTGAAGACTTGATGCTTCTCATCTCTCTCCCTTCCTGTCTGTCTGTCTCTATCTATCCCTCTCTCTCTCTCTGTCTCTGCCACACACAAAAAAAGGTTTTATAACATAAATTATAAAATTCATCGAGATAACTCAATGGCAACACACTGAATAAATTAAAAGGCATTACACATAATGTAAAAAGAAAGAGATGTAATTAATACATAAACAAATGAGGAAACATTTGTGCCTAAGTATCTTTGACATTAATTTAAAATGAAACCTAGACTGCTGTTGTAAAACTTTAAGGAATCAGTTTCTTTCATCCTAACATTTATGATTAGATAATTTGAAAGATGTCTTAATATCTTTCCTGGGTAATGAAGGGAATGTATCTTTTAAAAGTATTTCTCAACCCAGTCGATGAGAGTCTATATAATACTGCCTTAAGTGCAAACCTCAGCTGGAATTTTGTCTGTAGAGCCATGAGTAAAGGCCCCATAATAGAAATAAATTTAAGGCAACTAAGAGTAGTGTTTTCCCTTCCCTTGGGACCAGCCATGTAGCTGTGATCATATGCTTGCCCCTTCCAAATCTTGTGAAGCTCTTCAATACTTGGATTTCCAAAGCATGTGTGAAAGGAAACAAAGATTTAAAAATAAAAGAGGAAAAGAATCAAGGAGCATATGACTAGTCTGTTTCTACAGAGGATGACAACAATAAAAAAAACTCAGTAAAAGTTGGCACTCTCTGTAAAGACAGACTAATCATACACTCCTTAATTTCTCTAGGAATTAGTTCATGACTTGAATTGGTGTTCCAAAAAAGAAAAAATATTAAGTACTAATGCCTTATTTAAACTCTTTATTTTTATTTCCAAGATTTCAAAGTAAAATACAGATTACTGAACAAATGCTAAAATATATCTACCGATATTACTTGATTGAGGCAGAAATAAAAATTTCTGAGGCAAGATAGTAAGAAGAAAAAGAACACTGACATCAGGTTACAAGTCCAAATCACTGCAGTTCTGTGATGCTAACTCCCATTGTGATGTAGATTTAGTGTGAATACTGAGAGTGTTTTGTTATAAAGAGGAGCAATGTTTTTATATGGCTTAAAATTTAAAGTTTGAAATACCTTTAAGATCACCTAACAGGACTATAGACCCAATACTTGAATTCACCTTGGATGCTAATAAATTCTAAATACAGGAGAGAAGAAAGAAACACTTCTAAACTTGTCTCACCAAAAGAACCAAAGAGGGCATGTTCTTCAAATACAGTCTGGAGAACTCTTCTGTACCTCTTCCCTATAAGTCTGCCCAGATTTTTTTGTTTTTGTTTTTTTGCATTTTTCTGAAGTTGGAAATGGGGAGGCAGTCAGACAGACTCCCGCATGCGCCCAACCGGGATCCACCCGGCATGATGCTCTGGGGCATTGCTCTGTTGCAACCAAGAGCCATTCTAGCACCTGAGGCAGAGGCCATAGAGCCACTCCCAGCACCCGGGCCAACTTTGCTCCAATGGAGCCCTGGCTGTGGGAGGGGAAGAGAGAGACAGAGAGGAAAGAGAGGGGAGGGGTGGAGAAGCAGATGGGCACTTCTCCTGTGTGCCCTGGCTGGGAATCGAACCCGTGACCCCTGCACGCCAGGCCAATGCTCTACCACTGAGCCAACCAGCCAGGGCCCTGTCTGCCCAGATTTTGAACCTGGCAACAAAGATACAGTTTTGGTAGGAAGTAATCAAATTACTTGGGATTTAGACACTTATCTTTAGTACTATGGAGCATTCTAATATGTGGTTCAGGGCAGTAAGCAATTGCTGAGTATGTACGAAGTGTCAGGTACCATGCTGATAAAATGAGCTAGCAGGGACCATCATCATGGACCACGTGAACACCCTGCGGGCAGCTGTAAATGTAATGCCAATAATGTTTGAATCCCGATCTGCAGCTTTGACCTCACCGCTGAGCTTCAGATTTATATAGGCAACCACCTATTTGACATATTCACTTTGAAGACTGACAGGCATTTCAAAGCTAACATGGATAAAACAGAACTCTTAATTTTCCTATCCAATTATTTTCCACCCTCAGCCTCTCATATCTCCAAATATAGCACAGTTGGCTAAGCCCCAAAACAAGGTCTCATTGTTGATTTCTCTTTTCCCTTGGCCTTTCACATTCAATCCACCAGCAAGGCTTTTTGGCTTGACAGCCAGAAATAACCAGCTCTTCTCCATTGCATTGCCACCACCATAGTAGAGGTCACGTTGCTTTCATCTGGACATCTGCTATAACCTTCATTTGGTCCCCCTGCTCCTTTTCTTGACTCACTCCAACCCACCCCCCACTAGAAGGAGCCAGAGTGATTTCTTTACAATACAAATAAGATGAAGTTCTAATCTCATACAAAGGCCTTATGAATCATATGATTATATCACGCTTGCTATTTTCCTCCCTTTCTGATCTCATCTGGTACTATACTCCCCCTCATTGCGTTTGTGCCACACTGGCCTTTCTGGTCCTTGAACATGACAAAATAGTTCCTGTGGTTCATTCTGCTTTGGAAATCCTCTCTCTGATCTAAAGGTGGTCACCTTCTTCTCATTGGTTAGGTCTCAATTCAAATATCACCTCCTCATAGAAGCCTTCTCCAACTATTCCACCTGACAGATGTACCTGCACCCACGGTATTGCCAAACACAGTACCCATTTTGGTCATTTCACAGCACTGAAAAATATCTAAAACTACTTTCACAGGTTGCGTATTGTTTGTCTCTACTCCTCCTCTATGCTTCTTGAGAACTTCTCTGTATGTCTGTGGTATCTCCATGACTGAGAACATGGCTGTCACCTGCCAGGTATTTAATACGCATTTGATAAATTAATGAATTAAATTCCTCCTCACCTTGCAGTTAGGAATCTTGTCCTCCCCTAAATCCTTTCTCAACAGTGCTACCTGGGTGATCTTTCTAAAATATAAGTCTGAGCATATCACTGCGCTGCCTTCCACAGTTGCTGCCCACCCTCTCCCCCACTGCCTTCGAACAGAATTGAAACTCCCTAGCATAAAAATTCCCATGATCTGATCCAAGACTTTCAGATTCAGCTTTAGCTACTTTCTTCAACTCTCTTTTCAATTATCATTGTCTGTACTACAAACACACAGAAATGCATGCTGTTACCAAAGCCCCTTTCACCGTACAGATCTGAGAATTTGCACATACTGTCCCCTCCACCTGGTGAAATGCTCTTTCTTTCTTTTCTTCCTAGTAAAGTCCTATTTATCCTTCAAGACTCACATTAAGAATTACATCCTTGGCTAAACCTTCCTGAATATTCTCTTTCTTGACCAACTCAAATAGATTTAATTATTCACTTTTTGTCTAAACTGTATAAGAAAAGCTCTATGAGAATTATTTGTATGTTTGCAGAAAGCTATAATAAGCTCTGAAATTCTTCCCTACAGTTACTTCAACTCTTCCTACATGGCTGAGTTTACTTCAGATCAGTCTTATCACTAGTGTGTGGGCAGATTTCACTTTCTTATTAATACCCTTAAAGTTATATCTAATACCAACCACTGTACTTTATACATGGTCTAAAAAATAATGGATTAAATATAAGCACCATGGGGGCATGTGCTATGCCTGTCTTATGACTATGTATCCATCACTTATCTGACATTATCAATCCTCAATCAATAGTAATTGAGTCAATGAATGAGAGTTACTGAATAGAAGTGTGATCAATGAGATAAGTGAATGAATAAGTGAAAAGGACAATGAAATTATTATTTCCTTTTTTTTACAGATAGTACAATGCACTCCAGTTGGTGTGCTCTTGTGTTATATTTGATTTGATGTATCCACATAACACAGAAGATTGAGGATTTAGATTAAGTTTACAATCACGTGAAATCACTCATATTTGGGCTGTTGGAGTACCGGCCCAAATTCCATGGCTTAACAATTTTGACAATTAATTTTGCTCTTGTTGGATTTATCCCATCGTTCCAGATCTAGATCTTTTTACCTCGCTCACTATTAACTAATATCTTGGCCTCGATGCATACATGAGCAAGGCGCAGGCTGCACCCACCTTTGACACCAGTACACTCTCACAAACATTTTTCAGCCCTTTTAGGTATAAAGTTCATTCTGTTTGATAGAATAAAAAGAACTGGCATTGGTCCACAGTGCACTTTTTAATTTCATTTATTAACATAATATCTACTGCAAGCTGTGGCTTTATTGCAGATCTGATATTTTCTTTCAGCTTGATTGATATATAATTGACAATGTATAGTGTCAATATACAATGATGTATACTTTCTTAGTGCCCTATTTTTCCCATAAAAATATATCCTCTGGTTATATATATATATGACCTGCTCAAGCATATGTAACATTTATAAAATTTATTTTATCTTCCAAAATATTAAAGACTTTTTAAGAAATTTAACCACTTAAGCCTAAATTGTTTCATAGGTTTTGACAATTTTTACTAACTACATTATTTTTTTAATGTCTTCATGATTTAAATAAAATACCTTTCATCCAGAGCAAACAGCACAGTCCCTTTATCTATCTAAAGTATCTTGCCAGCCATTGTCAACTTTGCCTTAATCCGTACTGACTGGTGTTCTTACTTTGCTAATTAGTACAAAGGGGTGTAGTGTCATCGGCATGTACCAGTTCTAGGAAGTTCAAGTTAGCATCTCTTTACAACTCTGCATTCGTTAAGGTCATGTTGGTAGCTTGGAAATGGCTTCGTTGGGAGTATACACCCCATGAATTGGCAGTGGTACAATAATAAACATTAACCAGCACACCACTGTGCTTTGCTATTCATGACTACTCAGTTCCTTAAGAAAATATTCCTTGCTGTTGTTTTTTCCCTTTCTTTCCTCTTTTCCCTTTTTCTTTATCATCTATTAAAAGGAAAATAAAAGTAAAAAAATGACTTAGTTTTTGGTACAAAAATCAAAAGTAGCCATCTTTTTTTCAGCTTGATTGAAATATAATTGACAAATAAAATTGTAATATATTTAAAGTGTACAGTGTGGTGATTTTACATACACTTGTGGAAGAATTCCCACCATTCCTAGGACTTACCCATCTTATAGTTGAAAGTTTGTCTCCTATTATCAACCTCTCTCATTTCTACCTTGAACCCCCCAGCTGCTGGCAGCCACTTTTCTACTCTCCGTTTCCATGCGTTGGCCCTTTTGTTGTTGTTGCTTTAAGAGTCCACGTATAAACCATACCACACAGTATTTATCTTCCCCTGTCTGGCTTATTTCACTTAGCATAATGACCTAAAAACTTTATTGTTGTTGTAGCTGTTGTTGTTGTTGTTGTTGAAAATATCAGGATTTCCTTTTCTCTAGTAGCTGAATAATATTCCATTGTATAGATATATGTATATACACTATATATGCATATATGTATATGTAAGCATATATACACCACATTTTCTTTATTCAGTCATCAGTTGATATACACTTAGGTTGGTGCCATATTTTGGCTAGGGTGAGTAATCAAAAGTAGTCATCTCATTAGTTAAAATATACCTTTCACAGTCACGACAGACATCTGATATAATAAGTTACATGAGGTAAAGTATGTTTCTTGCTGTTACATAAAAGCCCTTGTTGGTATGACAGCTCTGCTCCGAAAGTCAAAAGCAGCCAAGGACGTTTCTATCTTACTGATTCAACAACCCTCAAGCTTTAGTACCAGATGGGTCAAGGCAACTTATGCTGCAGCCAACAGGAAGGGAAAGAGGTGGAGGAAGCAAAGGCATGTTCCCTCCCTTGAAGAATGGGACCTGGAAGTATAACTTTATTCAGCTTATACATCATTAGTAGAACCTGATCTCTACATAAGAAGAGGAGAGTAGAGAGACAATGAGCAGTATTTACCACATATCTATTCTTTATAATCTATTTTAATATAATCTATTTTATTTGAAAATCTGCCAAGTGCATATGATAAAAACTGCCCAGTACTCTAACTCAGAAACAACCAGTTTCTTATATCCTTACAGAAATCATCTATGCATCAAATAAAATTTTAAAACATTTTCATTCCATGGACCCTCCTACTTTTCTTCTAGTCTCAACTAATTCTGAACCTCTTCTCTTGAAATTACTCTCATAGATTCCTGATATTTTTCTTGGTCAGCATGACTGAATGGCATTCCTTCAATCCTTTTTGTCCCTCTCACAATTTCATGACTTGTACGTATAGTTTATAAATAATTTAAAACTGGAGCAAGTCCATTAAATAATGTGAACCAACCAATTTGAGCCCTCTTAATATCAGGTCTGACAAAAGAGGGAAAGGGGCAATTTACTGATGTTGTGGGCAGTGAAAGATTGAACACTGATCTTTGCCGTCCAATTTCCCCACTTTGGGTTCCAGATCAAAAAATTCTCTTAGAATGAACATTGTCTTCTTCCAGAGAGCTGCTAGTTTCAATTTGGAGCACATTAGAGAAATCACTTCACATGTCAACACATCATCCCAACATAATGAAAATTTAGAATATGAGTACAGCCCGGCTCATGGTAGATTGTAAACCTCTTTCAGTAATCTCTTTCCCAGTCCTGATCCTGTACATTACAGCAGGGTCAGATTCTACCAGAACATTGTCTCCAAGGCTCTTGCATCAGAAGTGGAAGGAGAGCCTTCTACTGACTCATTTACCCCTCAGATGAGCTCACAGTTCAATAATGGCTGCTTGTTTAGGGAGACAAAATCAATCAAATACTAGGAATTTTTAATGGTCACAGAGAGTTGGTCAGTACCAAGTTATCTTGGGAATTCACTTACTGGAAATAAATACTTTACATCAAATTATGTTATTTGACTTTATCAAAGTTTTCTTATCAAAGTTGAAATGACCAAAACATGCTCTATGTGTTATGAAATGATAAAAATCTAATCTTGAAATCTTCATTTTTCTTATGATTTATTTCTAATTTTCATAATCTACCTTTCCTAAATCTGGGACCCTGCTCTCTCTGTCCCTAAAAACATGTTTGCATCTCTTTAATATCCCCATCACACACAATTTTTGGTACATAGCAGGTAGTATCTTAATAAATAAATTACATCTTCAAGTTGTTCCTCTCCTTTGATGTGAATTAGGTAGAAAATAGTGATCTCATTGTCAGTTCTTCATCTATAAAGAGATAATTTTACAGAATAAGTTAAGTCAAAAGTGATCATGCACTCTATTTTTGGCTAAGACTTCCAAACAAAATCCCAGTTATTGTTGCCTCCCATCACTATTATACTTAGTTTCTGGGATTAAATCTAGAATGTTGGCTTGAAGAACCTGTAGTACCATCCAACAGAAATATCACTTTCATCCTCTCTCCTTTTGTCTCCATTCAATACTCTGTAATAAGGTTTAATCCTTGGACTTATGGGTTGTTCCAAATTTTTGTCCCATTGTTCTCTTGATATCTACAAAATTGTATTTACCTCTTGGTATTATGATCTCAAAATCATCTTTCCATTGAGAGAGCAGTGAATTAAAAATTAATATATTGCATCCATTTTTAAGTTGTTTTCTGTTATATATAACAGGAACATCCCTTGTTTTAATTTCTATATCTGAACCCATTATCCTTATTATTTATTTTTAGAGTTTCAAGATGTTTTCTGCCTATAACCCCACTTACCATTAAGACCCTTGAGCTAATCTAATCAGATTATGTTTAGCAGGCCCATGAGTTGAGTAAGAATGGGCACAACAGTAAGAAGGAGGTCCTACTAGACCTGGAACAAGCCCTGGAGAAATAAAACCATTAGGATCCCAGAGAATAGTGGAAACTTTGAGAGAAAAAGGACATTATGGATGAAGAAGCTTTGAAGGAAGTGTGAAGAGGCACCAAAGGCAAAGGTTGACTCTGCACTTTAATTTTAGGGGACACCATGGACCACATCAGTTAAGAAAAGCCCTCCATCCAAGTTCTATTTAGTATCAAGTTTAGTCATTTCACTTATACCATATACATTTTCAACGAATTAATTTTTTTAGATATCTCCAATATATTTTTCAGGCTTTTTCCAATTTCTCAATGTCAATTTCTTCTTTATATTTAAATGCACAGTTATCAATTGTGATTCTGCATCATCTTTAGAAAGTATAAACCAATAGATGCAGAGTACTCAGGTTCAAAACCTTGAGGTCGCCAGCTTGAGAGCGGGCTTAGCCGGCTTGAGCATGGGTTCACCAGCTTGAGCGTGGGGTTGCTGGCTTGATTCACTGGCTTAAAGTCCAAGGTCACTGGCTTGAGCCCAAGGTTGCTGGCTTGAGCAAGGGGTCACTCGCTCTGCTGTAGCCCCCCCACCTGCCCTACCAGTCAAGGCACATATGAGAAAGCAATCAATGAACAACTAAGGTGCTGCAACAAAGAATTGATGCTTCTCATTCTCTCTCCCTTCCTGCCTGTCTGTCCCAAGTTGTCCCTCTCTCTGTCTTGCTCTCTGTCTCTGTCACACACATACAAAAAAGAAAGTAGAACCCAATAGAGCTTGTCCTCTGCTAGAAAGAAATCAATCCACTTGTTTATATTTGACTATTTAAAATTGAAAACATATATATAAATTGAGAGAGCCTGACCTGTGGTGGCACAATGAATAAAGTATCTACCTGGAATGCTGAGATTGCCAGGTCAATATCCTGGGCTTCACTTTTAGGAATACATTCTAATACCAAATCACTGATTCAAGAAAAGACATGCACACCCATGTTTATTGCAGCATTATTTACAATAGCCAAGATCCAGAAACAGCCCAAGTGCCCTTTAGTGGATGAGTGGATTAAAAAGCTGTGGCACATATGCACAATGGAATACTATACAGCCATGAAAAGGGATGTCTTACCTTTTGCAACAACATGGATGGATCTGGAGACTATTATGCTAAGTGAAATAATCCAGGCAGAGAACAAAAAATATTATATGACCCCACTCATATGAGGAATCTACTGAACAATGTGAACTAAGGAACGGAATAGAGGCAGAGGCAGGACCAAAGGGACCAGAGGGAAAGGAAAAGGGAAAGAGAGGATGGGATCAGAGAGGGGAAAGGGATTAGTGAAATTATGTATATATAATACAGAGACAGAGCAGGACAGCAAATCCTGAAAGGAAGGGGGGAGGATTTGGGGAGGAGGAGTTTAAAGGGGTATCTAGGGGAATATGGGGGTGAGGGGAGAGGGAGCTATATTCGATGGGACACTTGAATCTATGTAAACACAATAAATTTTAAAAAAAAATACAAACAATAAGACCCTGGGCTTGCCTCCTCAGAATCAAGGCACATAATGGGAGTTGATGCTTCCAGCTCTTCCCCCTTCTCTCTTGTTCTCTCTCCTGTCTAAAATAAATAAATAAGGTCTTTTAAAAAATGTGTTAAAAAATTGAGAGAAAATTACCTCATAGGCTAGTTTTTGAAATGAACTGAGATAATGCATTTAAAGGAATACTACAATGAAAGTTGCACCTGCACTCAAATGTTTGTGACCAATATTTGCTGTTCCTAACAGAGACGAGGCAATACCCTTCATATTCTAAGTATATTAAATTTAAGAAGAACATCACAAAACATATACTGAATTAGATAGAAAACATAAGAACATGAAAATACTATATGTGAAAATGAGAGATAAAACATTGCCATTGTGAGAGCCAGAAAGAGACCTTTGTTCATCATCTTCCTTATTGCCTTTTTGGATGCAATAGCATCACCACTGAGTAACAAGTTTATTCGTTGCGTAGTACGTGATAAATTCAGTTTATAAAATAAAATCAGAAGAATTCTAGAAGAGTTCTTCTTGGGATATATTCCAGGAAGCAATGAGGCCCTGGCAAGCTGGCTCATTAGATAGAGCGTCCCAGCATGCCAAGGTAGCAGGTTTGATCCCCGGTCAGGGCACATAAGGGGAGGAACCAATGAGTGCAGAACTAAACAGAACAACTAAGTGGAACACAGGCTGACACTTCTCTCTCTCTCTCCCATGCCCTCTCTTCCTTTCTCTCTCTCCCTCTCTCGCTCTCTCAAATCAATAGGACAGAATTTTTTTAATTTTTTCTTTAAAAAAGATAGTAATGATTGTAGCTGTCACCCCTAACAGCTTGGCAATGAGCTAGAATGGTATTAAAATATCTGTCAAAAACAGTTCAGATAGCAGGAGTGAAGCTATGCAAGATGTCCTGAGGGGACTTTCAAACTGATGCCATTAATGTAGTATTACAGAAGAGAAAACAAAAGGAACGACACACAAATAAAGGGTAAAAGAAAACAACCCCATTATCACCTGTAGAGTGACACCTGGAAATTTTGGGCTGCTTGATCCTTCAAGAAATAACTTATGATACCTAAACATGTAAATGATTTATGGGGTAGAAATGCCACCAGGAAAAGAAATAAATAGAAACAATAAAGCAGAGAGACAAAGGGAGTCTGTTTCTCAGGCAGTTGGGAAAACATTCCATTTTTGCTTTCAAGGGCAAGCAATGAATATGTGAGAATGGACTCTCTCTTCTCCACCATGTCCCAGTTCTCAGCAGGACCCAATGAGCTTTGGTCTAACAATGTCATTTCCAGCCTGTTGGTTCCCACTGTGGGACAGGCTGTTCGTAGCAGAGGAGAGGCAAGGCTGTTCAAGGCAGGGCAGGGATCCCAAAATATATCAGGAGAAGTAAGTACCATGACATTCCAGAAGGCCACAGAGCTGCAATCCCTAATAGCCCTTTAATATATCCTCCATCTATCTAATGGCCCACACTTGGCCTCCCCTCCCCTGGACCATCCCTCCCAGAATCACAGGACAGGCACCTAAGGGAAAATGTTGGCCTGCAGCTTTCTTATATTTTCAGGTCCCTTTCACTCACATTCTTTGGCTTCATAATGAGTACAAATTGACAAAATGGAATCATTTCTGCTTGGCACAGAGCTTGGCAACCAGATAACACCAGCAAAGCCAGGTCCACATTTATGCTCTCCCGCGCTCATCGGCATGCAAAGTTCAAGGATGGAAATTTGTTTCTCCTGCAGTTTTATGACACTTCTACTGCCTGATTATCCCACTTTATGGCAATTTGCATCATTACGGGCCTGTGGCAAATGAAACAAATTGCCATAAAATGTTGGGGAAATCCTAAATCATGGCTCTGTCTGGCTTGCTAAATGATGACACTGGGGTTGAAATCAGATGGCTTGGTTCATTTTGCTACAAACAGTCGTGCCGGCCTTAATGGGTACCACTGGCTCGCGCATCAGGCTGCGTGGTGACTACTAAATGAAGCAAACTAATAGAAATTTTTTTTCCGATGCACTAAGCAAGTCTTCAGTAAAGAAAACACATTGATTCTGAAGTTGTTTACTACCAACTAAATAGAACCCCTATAGCTTTTTCCATGCAGCCCACATTAGAACTAAATTAACAGCCCTCGTACGTATCCACTCTACTAGTACCAGACAAAAGTGCTTACACCATTAGGAATGTAAGTTGCCTCAGTCTAAATCTTGATACAGGAGATTGTCTTTCTCATTTAACTGCCTCGCTATCAAACGTTGTAATATCAGACATAGACGAGGGGAGAAAATGCACTGAAAGGTCATAAATAATTGCTGCATTTTAATTCAGTGGTGATATATTAGCTTTAAAGTAAGAGAATAAGCACCTGATGGTTAGACATGCAAAAAGGAGAGAGCTTCAGGAAGGGGAACAATTTTGAGAATTAGTATGATCCTTGTTGATCACAATCTTGGCTCAGCTTTTGCAAACCTGTCCTGTGAGGAAATCTGTGAGAGGTGATGCTCTGTAGTAAGAAACCCTCTTGGTTCATTTGGACGATGCTGCTGGAATAAAAGCAATGGAGCGTTGTTTCTCATGATGTTCTCCACCACACATCCTGCTAACCTCCAAGGCATCCTCAGCGTTCCAACCCAAAGTACGTGCAGTCGGTGGAGTTTTTCCTATACACCAGGCAAGTATTTAAGGACCACTGCCTCCCATCCTGCCATCCTCCCCCCACACTACATCTCCATTAGGGGGGTTTCTAGTGTCATTTAAAACAAACAGAGGAGCCTGACCTGCGGTGGCGCAGTGGATAAAGCATCAACCTGGAATGCTAAGGCCACTGGTTCGAAAACCCAGGCTTGCCTGGTCAAGGCACATATGGGAATTATTTCCTGCTCTTCCCCTCTTCTCCTCAACCCTCTCTCTTCTCTCTAAAATGAATAAATAAAATCTTTAAAAATAAATTTAAAAAAACAGAGGAGGTTGCCTGACAAAAAAGGCCCAGCATCCTGGACACAAAATTAACATCATGGCAAACAAGGCATGTCAAGAACTTAGTAGCCAATTACAAATATTCTAGAAAGCAGGGAATTTTATGGAATTTGGCCTCACATTATTTAAAACACATACATTTTATAAAGTAAAACATGACTGAAAGAAAGATCATTAAATTTAGAATTATCATTTATTGAGCATTTAATGTGTACCAAGCACCATACCAAAAGTTTAAATGATTATTTGATTTAATCAATCCAGCCCCTACATTTAAACAATAGATGAGAAACCTAATAGTTAGAGAGGCTAAACTAACTACCTCCTCAAGGATGGATACGTAGACAGAGGCAGAGCTAGAATCCGAACCTAGATCTAGTCTCACTAGTAATTTCATGCACTCTATGGCTCTTAGCTAAGCTACACAGCTAGCTGCATTGTAAGTCAGTGCTACTGCTAAGTTAACATTATTATTAGTCCACCAATAAACTCCACAGAATTAAAGATCCTTGCATAATTTTAACAAGTATCAAACATTTTGGCTTCTCCTGGAGGATTTTTATGAATCATTAGTATAGACTTTCTTTTTCTAACTTGTTTATCCTTTTCTTTTTCACTGTCATTTGCTAAACAAACTCATATTCTTTTATTACAGAATGAACATTTTTTTAGTCTGGATTTTACTTTCTTGCCATCTGGAACTTGCTCATTTCTAAGGTCACAAAAGCTGCACCTGATAAACCAAGGCCATAACACTAAACACCATAAAGTTTTTGGGTATTTACAATTTCCAGAAGTTTGAATTCATTTTATTTGAGTAACAAATAAATGTGCATGTATCAAGAATATAAATATTTATTGTGATGTTCCCTTAGATTTCACATGTTTTGCTTTTCTTTTCCTATTGGTTTCTAATGCAGATGAGTATAAGAATCTCTAGAAATCCACATGGTCTTTTTATTTCCTTTTTTTAAGTGAGAGACCAGGAGCAGAGACAGACTCCCACATGTGCCCCAACTGACCAGGATCCACTTGGCAAGCCCTCCACCAGGTGATGCTTTGCCTGTCTGGGCCACTGCTCTGTTGCTCGGTAACCAAGATATTTTAGAGCTTCAGGTGAGGCCATTGAGCCATCCTCAGCATCGGGCCAACTTTGCTTGAACCATTTGAGCCATGGCTGCAGAAGGGGAAGAGAGAGATAAATAGAGGGACGTGCGGAGAAACAGATTGTCGCCCTCCTGTGTGCCTTGACCAGAAATTGAACATGGAACTTCCATACGCCGGGTGACACTCTAACTCTGAGCCAATTGGCCAGGACAGAAATCCACATGGTCTTGAACCAGAGGTCCTGATTGTAGTTTCTAAAGCACCTGTTAGGTTTATGAATCTATATATTGTATATAGATTTTGAAACAACTCTTGGCATACATTACATATTCTACCTCTTATCAAAAAGGAGAATCAATGAGCTAAAATTATTTAGTTAAAACCAACTTTGGGCCTGACCAGTGGTGCAGTAAATATAGTGTCAACCTGGGATACTAAGGCCCCACTTTCAAAACCACAAGGTCGCCAACCTGAGCATGGGCTCACTAGTTTGAGGGCAGGGTTGCCAGCTTGTGCTTGGTATCATTGAAATAATCCCATGGTTGCTGGCTTGAGCCCAAAGGCTGCTGGTTTGAGCAAGGGGTCACAGCTCAGCTTGAACACCCCAGTCAAAGCACATATAAGAAGCAATTAATGAACAACTAAAGTGACGCAACTATGAGTTGATGCTTCTCATCTTTCTCCCTTCCTCTCTCTCTCTCTTTCTTTTTTTTAATGGTTTTGAAGGACATCTTTTTTTAGATTTTATTTATTCATTTGAGAGAGGAGGGTAAAGAGAGAGAGAGAGAGAGAAGAGGGAGAAGCAAGAAGCGTCAACTCCCATATGTGCCTCAACCAGGCAAGCCCAGGGTTTCGAACCAGCAACTTCAGCACTCCAGGTCAACACTTTATCTACCACACTACCATAGGTCAGGCCCTGTCTCTCTCTCTCTCTCTCTTAAGAAAAAAATACTTTAGGTTTGGCAGTTTTCAGACCCACCTACATTGTTCAGTGCTGATTTCCATCAATACAGACAAATTGGCAATTCCTCAAGAAATGCTCACATTCTAGTAGGGGAGTCCAAAAATGAGAAATTTGGCTTCTGTAATAAGTAGCCTTTTAGTTGTAATGAGTAGGAGATATGTAAGGGTTAGGAAAAAGTTAATCTGTTTACTAGTCTCTCTTAATGACTTCTTACCTTTGCAGGAAGGTTGGGGAAAGCTTATATCAGGGAGGGACATGAAAATTAGGGGAATTTAAATCACAATAGTTGTTTATAAAAGCCTAGCCACAGGATTTACTGTGAAAAGTTAAGGCCTAGAAATTAATTAAAACTTAGTTCACAAAAAAAAAAAACCAAAAAACTTAGTTCACCAATCTTAATTAAATCTTTACTTTGTATCCTAAGAAAACAGGAAGGTGTTTTTTTCACAGATAATTCCCAGAGGCAGATGGCCTCAGAGGCACCAGATCCTGGCTGTTCCTGGGAGACACCTGACCTCGACTGTCTTGAAGATTTACCAAGGACACCAGATAGGACGGTGTTGATTAGGCCTGCGCTACATCAGAAGAACTGGCAGAGGAAACGTTTCTGCAGCTGAATCCCCACCTCCTGCACATTGTTCCATGACTAACTGCATGGACTTTTTTTTTCTTTTTCCCTGAACTCTATAAAAACTGCCAGCACCAAGAGTGTGAGAAGGCAGCTTTGTGGACAGGACTCCCCTGCCTTCCAGAGAACCAGTATTTCTTAATTAAAGGACATTCTCAGATACTCAGTCCAGCTCATATCTTTTGATTGGCTGAATGTGGTGAGCTGCCCCAAACCCAGCTCGTTCTGGTAACAGTACTTGTGTGGCGTTGATATGGCCCAGTGGGACCAGAAGCCACAGGTTTTCATTCCTCCTCTCAACTCACCAAAATGTGAAGAGCAAATGTAATTTATTGATCTTTTTTTATGACAAACAACCCAAATTCTTTGGTGGTTCAAATGTCTCCATTCCAGAATCTATTTTAAGAAATAAGATTCAAACTCATTGAACTTCTTCTCTGTGTTGAGGCAACATTAGTCAGTCAACCGGTAAAAATAATAGCCATATAATGATGTGATACTATCAATAAAAGTTTTAAACTTGGGTTTTATTTTTCTTCTTGAGAATTTTGTCTGTAACTTATTATAGATTGCCAGCAATCTCTAACTGGCTTTATCCACAGGAACTCTAGTTAAATTTTCAAAGAATCTAGTCTAATGTTCGAACTTTCCTATGGTCCAAGATGAAGTATATTATGGAGTTTAAAATACAAAGCTTTTTAAAATCTCTTTAGTTAAAAATTTTTATTTTTAATCATATGATCTTGCACAGGTTACAAAAAAACATTTCATGTAGATTTTTTTCATATGCAAAATAGAAACATTAATAGCACCAAATTATTGGATTGCTGTGAAAATTAACTAAACAACATAAAGGTAGCAGAGACATCAAGCTATCCAATGACCCTTATGTCTTTCCCTCTATGGGGTTGTCTGTGGGAAGCAGCTTCCCAGGCAGGAATTACACTTCCTAGTCCTCTCTGCATCCAGCGTGCCATGTTACCACTTCTCACCGGTGAAATGTGTACATCAACGGCATATGTCTCTTCCAGGGCAGGACTTTTAAGATCCAGTGTGCCTGTCCCCAGCTTCTATTTGCTGGGAGCAAGGGATAACAGTGTCCTGGGGAAGGTTGGACATGAAAAAGCTTAGCTCACTGCATCATGATGAGAAGGGAAGCCGCCCATCAATCAGGAGCACCCATGAGCTCAGAAAAGCATGTATTATAAGAAGCCACTGCTTAGGACATTTGTTATAGCAACCAATGTTATCCTAATTCAGCATACAGAAAGCTTAGCATAGCATGAGCTATGGTCCAGAATTTTTGCAAACCCTTTACAACAATCGGAACATTAGGATCAGATCTAGGATGCAAAATGTCCAGAAAGACTCCAACTCTGATTCATGTTATGGTTCGACTGTCTTCATAACATTTCTTGAGTACCTATAATATTCTAGGCACAATTCTGGGTTCTGAGTATATAGTGATGACAAGAACAACCACACTCCTACCTTTATGGAGCTTTTATTCTAGTCTGGTAGGACAATATAAGGGTGTCAATACTATACAAAAAACAAACAAGATGGCTTCAGACAGATTGTGATAGAGAATGGCTTGGGAGAGGGAGGCAACTTTAAATAGGAATTCTAGAGTTTTTCTGATGTTGAAAAATAATGTTAATAGGTAACTTAGCACAGTGCACTCAGACTGTGTCAACTTAGCTGAGCTGTAACCTACGTTTCCCAAAATTCCCTTCCTTGCATGGAGCCAGATTAACATGAGACACAAGGGACATTTTATAAAGACTTAGAAGGCAGATGTGAAGCAGCCACATTGTCTTTGTGCTCAAAAGAGCCATGCAGGACACCAAGGATGGTGGCAGATCACACACATTGCTTGTTGGTCAAATAAGTTTTTAAATATGATATATAGGTTTGCTCATTTATAGTTTGCATTGGGTGTGGGGGACAGGCTGTAAGTAGGCAGGGTTGTTATACTCTAAGGCTTAGTTTTAAGACTAAGCCTTTCCCACTCTAAGTGACTTTGTATCAGAGACTTCCTTGTTTGTATATTGGATTAAAGGCTTTGATTTCTACACTATAAAATGGGGCAGACTGGGAGCTTGCTCTCTCTCGGTTCCTGAGATTAGCATTAGAGAAGAGAACAGAGAAAGGCCATGTGGAGGAGAGTAGAAGCAGCCAAGATGGTGGAGTGCTGAAGGAGAAGCCAGTTTGTTCAGAGAGAAGGAGATGGGGAACAGAGGTGAATAAGGCTGGTGAGGTACAAACCTTTGATCCTATGAAAACTTGGATAAATCAGTGGCTTTGGGAGCCCTGAATGGAAAGGGAAGTGTCTTCCCAATGTGTGTATTTCTTGCCCACTGGGTACAAGCTAGGATTAAAGCTAATGGTCCACCAGTTCTTGGCTCTGTTATTTCATTACTGTCTGTCTGAATCCAATGTGAACCTGCGTGGGCCAGGTGGCTGTGATGGTGGCCGTGGCTACTGACTTTACATTGCTTATCTGCTGCTTCACACTGTTGGCATGGGGCAATAATGTAGCATATTTCTCCTTGAAATCCCACAGCATATTCACATTACTGCAGAAAGGACTGTTGGTAAGGAGATGAGTTCCAGCTCATCCTTGCGTAGCTCCTTTTTTTCTTCTGCTCTCTCACTTCACATTCATTTTTCCTTCCTGATATTTTTTCCTGGTGACTTCAAGGCCAACATCAGATACAAAGGCAGAAGCCTTTCATAAATCATATTAAGTTAGTCCTCTTTGATAAATCCCAGATCCTTATTATTTTTACAATCATATGTCTTTGATCCATCCTCAGAGTTACACACACGGTATGTACTGCCTGTGAAAAATGCATAGTGCTAAGGGTTTTCTAAGATTACCTGAGTTAATACTCATGGCAGCTATGAAGCATGTGCTATTATGACCCCATTTGAAATGAAGAAACTGGGCTCATCATGACTAAGCAACCTATCCCATGTCCTACAGCTGGTGAGTGATAAAGCTGGAATTCAAACCCTGAGTACAGGATAAAAGAGTCCAAAAAGTCAAATGCTATCTCGCCACCTGTAGTCATGCCCTTTAGGGTCATTCTGTAAGGGTCAGGCATTTACTAAGTGCTCTTGTCATCAGGACTAGGCTAAGTTAGAAGTCATTGGGCTCATAATTCACAACATGTTATTGATCAGAGAATAGATTTTTTGAGATGGTAAGAAATTTTAAAATCATTGATCCCAATTATATATAAAAGAAAATAAATCTCAGAGAAGAGATTGTGCCAGTTAAGCCAAGTCCCTTGATTAGGAGTTTCTGTTTATATTCTGTGGCCTTCATGCCACACTCCAAATGTGAGTATGCTCAGGCTCATCTTCATTACATAGTCAGGGACCTGGGACATACAGCATCTCGTGGGCCGAATTAGGACTCTCTAGATTGGTATATGTGTGTATAACTCTCTCTCTCTCTCTCTCTGGTCCTTTAGACCAAGGTAAAATAACTCTATTTCGTTATTCGTGTGCTATAAGGGCCCTTTCTGATGTAATTCAAGTTTCTCCCAACACTTCAACTGAAAGTACTATTAGGAAAATCTCTTCCAATAATTCTGCTAATAGTTTCCAGCAAATTTAAACCTGGAGCGACATTTGAATGAATTTATCTGTAGTGGGCTTCTGCAGGAATCAATAAGTCATTCTGATTCATTCTTAGTTTCTAGAGGAAAGTATTTATTTTCTAAGACAAGGCTGAATAGAAATGGGAATCATTTATATGGGGTGAAGCACAGCTTGCTGATTAAGATGACCTCCTTTTCCTTTATTATTCCTGAAGGATTAAGCCATAGGAATTTTGGACATTAAAGCTACAGATTTCTTCCTGGGATTGCTCCAAAAATCTAAAAGAAGCACTAAATATCCCCATGGAGTTCTAATAATTTGCACTATTTTGAAGTTAGGATTTTGTCTGGAAAAATAATTTAAAAGCCCAGCTGGTTGAAAACCCAACCATGCTTCATCTGTTAGTATATAAATACATGAAAATATGCCCAGAAAAAAATCAATTTTCTTCTATCTTTCAGGGAAAATAAATAACAAAAGTATAAGTCATCATTTTAAGAGTAATAGAAGTTAAATGGTAATCCAAATCTATAATTTTCCATAATGAATAATCCCTTATAACAGTTGGGAAAGTAAAACGTCTCTTGAGGAATTGAAATTAAGAACAAAACCAAATTATCAGAGGCCCCTCTGATACTCCATCCATTGACTTTACCTATAGAAACCACAGTGCAATTGGAATGAATGTGTGTCTAAAGCTTTAGAAAACACAGACACTAGAACTTCAGGATATCTCACTAGGAATTTTTTAATTGAACTAGGAATTAACCTTTATAGGATCAAAATGAAATATAATTTTGCTTTTTTTCACAGATAGTTATTTAAAAGTATAAAACTTGTGGCTTCTAAAAATCAACTGTAAAACCTGTCTGACTCCTTTGAGATTAATAAATCTGCACCGATTTAAATGTATGAGTTTTCCCTCCACACCCCCCAGTTAGATGTCCCACAATTCAACTCAAATCTAAAACTATCTACACAGAGATAGCATCAGATTTCACAGGGTAAGGGCACAGCCCCATGAGACTGCCCTTCGCTTCACATGCCATTTGCAAACCCAGATTGTTACCTGTGCTTCTGACCAACTGTCGATATAAAGCAGAGGTTCCCTTGACTCCCTCCTTGGGTTCAATAAATTTGCTAGAGTGGTTCACAGAACTCAGGGTTTGCTCACTAGATTACCAGTTTACTACAAGGATTCTAAAGGATAGGAATCAACAGTCAGATGCAGAGGTATATTGGGTAAGGTATGGGGAAAGGGCACGGAGTTCCCATGCCCTCTGGGAGTATACCTTTCCTCACATCTCTATGTGTTCAACCACCTGGAAGTTCCCTAAATCCCATATTTTTAGAGTTCTATGGTGGCTTCATTATATAAGCATGCTTGATAAACCACTGCTCAATGCTATTTTTTTTTTTTTTTTGTAAAAAGAGGGGAGGCAGAGAGACAGACTCCCAATTAGCCCTGACTGGGATCCACCCTGCAAGCTCAGTAGGGGGCATTGCTCTGCCCATCAGGGGGTTACTGCTTCATTGCTCAGAAATGGAGCTAATTTTTGTTGTTGTTGTTAGTGCCTGAGGCCGCAGCCATGGAGCCATCCTCAGTGCCTGTGGCCATCTCACTCAAACTAATAAGCCATGGCTGTGAAGGGGAAGAGAAATAGAGAGCAAGAGAGAGAGAGAAGGGGAAGGGGTAGAGAAGCAGATGGTCACTTCTCCTGTGTGCCCTGACCAGGAATCAGACCCTGGACATCCACACACCAAGCTGATGCTCTACCTCTGAGACAATAGGCCAAGGCCAGTCGTTGCTAATTGAACCCAATCTCCAGTCCCTTTCCCCTCCCCAATGTCTGGGGATGGGACTAAAAGTTCCAAACCTCTAATCATTTGGTTGGTTCTCCTGGCCAGTCTCCTATCTTAGGTTCTTTCCAAAAGTCACCTCATTAACAAGATATCTATAACACTATCAACTTAGGAAATTCCTAGGGTTTAAGGAACCTTGTATCAGAAACAGGGGGAAAGAACAACTATATATTTCTTATTATAAATCACAACTTCACAGGAATACACCATCTTCAAGTCAAAGTAAATTTCTGCTACTTTAGATATTAAGATAACATGATCTATAAAGCTCAAGGCCTTATACCAGGGGTCCCCAAACTTTTTACACAGGGGGCCAGTTCACTGTCCCTCAGACCATTGGAGGGCCGGACTATAAAAAAAACTATGAACAAATCCCTATGCACACTGCACATATCTTATTTTAAAGTAAAAAAACAAAACGGGAACAAATACAATATTTAAAATAAAGAACAAGTAAATTTAAATCAACAAACTGACCAGTATTTCAATGGGAACTATGCTCCTCTCACTGACCACCAATGAAAGAGGTGCCCCTTCCGGAAGAGTGGCGGGCTGGATAAATGGCCTCAGGAGGCCGCATGTGGCCTGCGGGCCGTAGTTTGGGGACCCCTGCCTTATACTGTCCCCTGGCCCAAAGGACTTTATAGACGTTGGGATAGGAACACAGATAGGTTTCTGGAACAGAGAAGAAAAACCTCTTTCAGAGATTCTGCCAGGTATGGGCTTTTATGGAAAGAAAGGCATATACAATACTTCCTGGTTCCTGAAATAGGAAAGGGATTAGGAGAAGACACATCTCTGATAAGGGGTCCCGGTTACAGAAAGACCCACAATATAAGCTTTTCAATCTTTAACCATATGACAAGGGACAAGGTCAGCCAATAATGTGGACAATTTTGAACAGGGCAGAGAGATAACAGAAAGTGGAATTCCGACCTATTGACACATCCTGATCTTTCCCTGGGGTTCAACCTGAAGGAAAATAATTTATTTACCTCAAGTTTTTTCCTTCAAAAGTAACTTCCTTAGTCCTCCTCCCCTAATCTGGTTTCAGGCAACAATTCCCCAAAGTTAATGCTATCCCCACCTCTCCCCCCCACCCCCGCCATTTAAACTAGCCAATCAGGAAAGAGTAAGATTGTATGGTCACCAACGGAGGCAATGAGGCAAGACCCATCCTAGGGCCCATTGCCATTTAAAACAGAACCCACCCTCAGCCCACACACTTGCTGTCCAGCTTCCAACTAGCAGCAGCATGCCCTTCTAAAGAAGTTAGTAAAGTTGCCTTGCCAAGGTATTTTGTCTCCACGAGTCTTGCTTAATTGCAACTCTAACAAGCCCTCCCCCCTCCCCACTCTAGACAAGTTCCATCTCTGATCTTAGCTATTGGAAGGCTAGGGGAAGCTAAGATAATAGCAATGCAACATTTTTTAAAGAAATTATATCTAATATTTAAATATTTAAAGGAAATCATAAAATATATATATAACAAAACACATGTACCTACCCACTGGCATTACTACATTTTAACATACTGTATTGCTATTTGTGGTACCTTTTTTTTCTGTCTTTTCCAGACACAGCTAAAGCCCAATCATATCCTCCACCTTCCTCTCCCTCTACCCCTCCATGGCTCACTGCTTCCTCCCCTGCATGACTTTCAATATTTAAGTAAATGTGTAGAAATTCATTAAAAATTTGTCATACAGTTTTATATGGTTTTTTAACTTATAGAAATGCTATTCTGTACCAGGATTTCTCAAACTCGGCTCCACTGACATTTTGGGTTATGTGTTAGTTTCCTATAGCCACTGTAACAAATTACCCAAAACTTAGTGGTTTGAAACTACACAAATTTCTTCTCTTATAGTTCTGGAAGTCAGAAGTTTGAAATGAGTTTTATAAGGCTAACATCAAAGTATCCTCAGGGCTGGTTTCCTCTGAAAGCTCTAAGAGAGAATTCACTTTCCTGCCTCTTCCAAATTCTAAATGTCCTCATTTCTTGGCTGGTAGCCTTGCATCATACGGTCTTTTTCCCCCCAACCCCATCCCATTTCTATCCTCACATTGCCTTCTTCCATCTTTGGCCTTCTTATTGTTCTTTCATAGGGACCGATGTGACTTATACTTATTTACATTAGGATAATTCAGTATAATCTCCCCATTTTAATGTAATCACATCAGAAAGTCTCTTTTGCCATAAAACATAGCATTCACAAGTCTGGATTGGGACCTAGACATCTTTGGGGGCCATTACGGAGTCTAACATAGGCCAGATAATTCTTTGTTTTATGGGGGGCTGCCCTGTACTTTATAGGATGTGTAGCTGCATCTTGGCATCTATCCACTAGATGCCAGTAGCACCCCTCAAATTTTGACAACCAAAAATACCTCCAGATAATGCCAGGTGTCTCTTGGGGAACAAAATCTCTATAGTTGAGAATCACTATTCTACATGCATGTTTATCACTTGTATATTTTACTCCATACTGAATTTGTGAATTATCCATGTCAAAACATTAAGACCTAGTTCATTAATTTTAACTGCTTTAGAATATTTTGTTGAGTGAATAAAATTTTTTCTCCATTTTTTTCTCTATTATAAGCAATGCTTTATCCATAATCTGAACACATTCCCCTCATAAGCATACACAAAGAGTTTCTCTATGATAAGGCAATGATTCTCACTCTTTGACTTGATCAGATTCATCAGGAGAGTTTCTTAAACTACAGAGTGCTGGTTAACACACCCACTCAGCTGGAGAGTTTTTTAAACTACAGAGTTTAGATTAACACACCCAGAGCTTCTGAGCTCTAATTCAGTAGGTCAAGAGTAGGACCCAAATATTGGATTGTTAACAAGTTCTCAGATGATGCTGAAGCTATTGGTTAGAGGACCACTCTTTGAGAACCAATTCTGCTGTGTGTGTGTGTGTGTGTGTGAATTTTTTCTCTCAAACCTGCCTTAAGATCAGTATTTGGCATGCTAAACATTGTTTGTCTGCTCACTCTAACTCATGGTGGGCTGTTCTTAAATATGTTTAGGATAAATTCATCTTAAGTGAAAATATTTTTTCCTGTGGTCTAGATTATAAAAAATACCCCCCCAAAAGTGTTTGCAGTTTATTTCTTACAGGTATTCCAAAATAGCAGCTGTCTGGGGACTATTTTTATGTTAATTTATCAATTTGGTAGTATGGAAAAGCACAACTTTAACCCAACTGTGGTACACACTTGGGATCTAACAGGTTTTTTCTTCACTCTTGGATCAGACCTACCCTAGAATTGCAATTTTCATAGCATGTTTTTTTGAGTGACACTTCTTTGTCAATTGTTAGAACAAAGAACACTCATACTCTCTGGATGAGAAGATATATAAACGAAACAGTACAAATAATGCAGTTGATATTACTACAAAAGTATTCATTTTCAAATATCTATTTCATCATGGGCAAAGTGGGGGCTTGATGTATATTATTGGGCAGGGAGAAGAGCAAGTTCAAAAGTACAACAGATGTAAACCTGGCATTATTTGGAAACAGAGAAGAGTGGAAAACAATTGGAAGACAAAAGATGTGATGTGGATGGGGTGACTTTCAGATGAGGGCAGACAGATCAGCTGCAGTGATCTTATAAGAGCCCCTTATCAACACAGAGGGGAAGAAATTCTGATGAGAAGATTATATTTCTTATCTTTTATGTAAAAATTTGATATAGGCAATGAAACTATGAAGTAATTACATATAAAATGCTGCTTTCTGATTGACTAAATCATTTCAAACATCGGGGTAATTTACAATTAATAGACTTTTGTAGTAAAAAAAAAGTGGAGATTTCTGATTAAAAACTTATTCTTCATAAAGTTCTTGAGAAAAAGAGAGCAGCTGAGCAGAATTTTTCTCTTGGCCACAACCCAAGGAAGGGCTGAAGAGGATACATTGGGGTTGTTAAGAGAGGGCTGGCATGAGCCCAGCTCAGTCAACATCGACATAGAGCATGAGACAGGAGGGAATAAAGACACCTGCTAGGGCATACTGCCAACTATGCTTTTCGGAGGATGAAAGGACTGGGAAAGTCCTGTGCTTTTGAGGAATGGACACCAGACATGTCCACACTAGAGTTCTAAGTTACATAAATCCTTTCCTAAAGAAGATCATGTATTTCAAATATAGTAGGCATAACAAAAATAGAATAAAAAGTTTCTATGACCATGTGTATACCACAGTGGTATACATGTATGTGGCTGTACTTTCAAAATCATCTAGGAAGAGTTTTTAAAAACTGTAAATGCCTGGAGCCCACCCTAGAGACTAGAATTTCCTCACCATGTTTGTAAGTTTCACAGATGATTCTTATGTAGCTGACCTGGCATGAATCAAAGTTGATGCTTCCTGCTCCTCCCCCCTTCTCTCTCTCTCTGTCTCTCTCTCTGTCTCTCCTCTCTAAAATGAATAAATAAATAAATAATGCTACAGTTACAGTCATAAGTGTGCAAAATAATATATGTACTAAAATATTCACTTCTGCACTATTAACAAAAGTTAAAGATGACCCAAATAGCCATTAGGAGGAGATCTGAAAACACAATGCTGTTATTAAAAAGAATGAGGCAGCTTTATATTGAGATATTGAAAAACACGCAAATTATATATACACACCTTTTATTGTGAATCCTTTGTATCTTTTGAATCTTGTATTGTATAAATATATTACTTATTCAAAAACTTACAGAAGCAATTTTATGGTATTTCTGTCAAAAAATATATGTAGTTGGATGGCAAATAGAAAGCAATACTATAAAAATTATAATAATAGCATTATGGTTATCAGATTAAGGGGTTTTACTTTTTAAAATTGTCTTTAATGTTTTATATATTTATAATAAAAAATGGAACAAGAAATGATGAATATTCTTTTTAAAAAGGTATTCCTGCTCAGATTTTTAAAAAGCTGTAAATTCCTGAATGTAGAGAGAAGAAAAATATGTATAAATGACAAACAACAGTTCCCCTCACCCAAAAAAAAGCATTTTTAGCATTTTGGTGTTTTTCTATGTCTATCTGTGCTGTATGCTTGTGGATATTTATATAATATGTAAAAATAAATATACATACACATATACATATGTATATTTATTACTGTCTTTATACTTAGAATAAGAAATCTAATGATGGTAGGTCATAAAATAAAATAGAATACAGTAATTAAAATGAGGGTTCTGACTTTTATACATTAACTCCATACATATATAAATACTTATATATATTTGAGGGATTTAAGTAGCCAGACATTTTTATAAATATGGTCCAACTACAAATATTAAAGAAAACTCTTTTGATCAATAATATCTACATATTAAATCCCTTATAATCAGCTAAATCCTGAAGAATAGGCTCTAAAAAATGAATAAAATTCAATAAGATCATAGTAAATAACATATTGCTAACACAAAGAATATACACTATTAATAACCTAGTCCTTGTCTTAACCACCTTGTAAAGGTAATCTTGCAAAACAAATGCTTTGGAGAATTAAGGGGTGCTTCACTTTCTGGCCATCAGCTGGATTAGAATAATTAGTTTAGAATCACTACATGAACATTTTCCCATTGCATAGTCACATTTTGGAAATAGTATTAAAACAATGTTTTTTAGTGCCCTGTGATGGTATGGAGAAGGAGTCAATTATACTATAAATTATTTCATTTTAAGAATTATATTTGTATCAATCAAAAAGTACAAACCAAAAAGGGAAAAATATACTAATTTATAATTCTATTATAACTTTCAGCAAGGCATTATTTCATCATATGAATTCTACTGTCATGCATTGAATTAGAGATTAGCATATTTTTCTTAGTAAAATTTGTATTAAATTGATAAAAAAAAAGTAACAAGTATTTTTACATCTTAAAAATCTGGTGACCAATGTCATTGTAAAATGTGCTCATGGAAAATACTTTTTATGTAAAATTTGTAGACTATAAGTATTGACTTGTAAAGCTTTTAAAAAGTCCCCAATATCATAATTCCAGCCTTTATTCACATATACCATTTTCCCCTGAGCTTTTATACCCTTTAGACATTCAAAATTTCACTTTAAGACTCACATTTTCTAATAAGCCTCTCTATTCTCACCCCATTTCCAGGTGTTAGTTCTGCCTTTCTGAAATGAAAAACACTCAAGGTTAGAAATAATATTATGCCTCGTAATGTTTTTACATCTTCTTATAGTACCTACTTCATCGATCTGCACATAGTAGGCACATAATGAATGTATTTAGTGATTGTCTCAAGGATCCTACAAACTCTTGAGTCTGTAGCACACAGGTGAATTACTACATAATAGAATTTAATATCTCCTTCCCCTTTTCAGGGACATCAAAATAAGTGTTCAAAAACCAGCTAAGTGTTCAGTCTCCTTTATCATAATTCCTCTTAACAACGGTGTCCTAGTTCTAAAATTATTTGATTCTTGCCAAGATCTTATTTGGAGAAGCTGTAAAGTTCAATCTCATTTCATCAAACCACATTGTCCTCTTCCAACATGACTTTTCTTTTCTGTTACACCAAACTGGGTTGTTCAACTGAGTTGTCTTCCTTAACAAGTTCACCCTTAAACCTCAGTAGTTTAAGAAAACAGTGTTAGTTTCTTACTTATGCTATGTCCCCATCTGTAAAGGGAGGGGCAAGCTCTCCTCCACAGAGTCACTGAGGGGTCTAGATAAATGGAAGTTTACTATTTCAACATTTTTCAGGAAAAGAGAGAGCCAGAAGGCCTCATGTCACAACTTTAATGCTTCAGCCCAGAAATGGGTTGCACTCTTGCACTCACTGTTAATAATGGCTAATACACACAAACTCAGTGAGCAGTAACTATCTCTGCCTGGCAGTGTCACTATAGAATCTTGGCCACAGCATGTGTCATTTCCCTTGGCACTAAGTCTTAAATCAGTCCTAAATCTTTAAAAATTCCAATACTAGCTCATGCTATTCAACTCTCAATCCTCAATTAAGCAAATTTCCACCCAGAAACAACCTGATTTAAACTATGGGCAACTCATCCAGGCCTAAAAATATTTGTTTTTCTCTTCCATGAAGCTTTTTCTGTCCATTCCAAACAGAAATTATTGTCTTTTGTTTGTATCATACCAATACCTGGCATGTACTGGTATTAGACAAGTTTGTAATATTGTAATTGCCATATTCCCTTAATTATAAAATTCTGTTTTTAAAAACACCAATAATTTATAAATGGGATATAAAATCAAATACTGTATTAACTCTATATGTTGGTTGTAAAATTCATTATCATTCTAAAAGAGATGAAATACTTTAAAATATCTATCTTATGATTTAAAAAGAAAAAAGAATAACTGTTAACTTGTACACCTAATTCAATAGATTGGCAGATCTTCAGCCAGCAGCAAGAATTGTGTCTCATTCATCTTATTATCAATGTTTGCCCAGTGGCTAGTACATCATATTGGATCAAGAAATATTTGTTGATCACTAATCATCAGAGAAATGCAAATTAAAACCATGAGACACCACCTCACACCTGTTAGAATGGCACTCATTAATATATCAACACACAATAAGTGCTGGTGAGAGTGTGGAGAAAAGGGAACCCTCCTGTACTGCTGGTGGGAATGTAGACTTGCACAGTCATTGTGGAAAACAGTATGGCATTTCCTCAAAAAATTAAAAATGGAACTACCTTTTGACCCAGCTATCCCATTTTTAGGACTATATCCTAAGAATACCAAATCACTGATTCAAAAGAAGACATGCATCTCCATATTTATTGCAGCATTGTTTGTTTGTTTTTTAAAGTCAATTATTTTAATTTTTATTTTATTTATTCATTTTAGAGAGGGAGAGAGAGAGAGAGAGAGAGAGAGAGGAGAGAGAGAGACAGGGGGGAGGAGCTGGAAGCATCAACTCCCATATGTTCCTTGACCAGGCAAGCCCAGGGTTTCGAACTGGCGACCTCAACATTTCCAGGTCGACGCTTTATCCACTGCACCACCACAGGTCAGGCCGCAACATTGTTTATAATAGCCAATATCTGGAAATAGCCCAAGTGTCTGTCAGCGGACAAAAAAAGCTATGGTACATATACACAATGGAATACTATGTGGCAGTGAAAAAGAAGGAAATCTTATCTTTTACAATGGCATGGATGGACCTGGAGATTATTATGCTAAGTAAAATAAGCTAGGCAGAGAAAGAAAAATATCATATGATCTCACTTATATGTAGAATCTAATTAACAAAGTGAACTAAGAAATGAAAGAGAGGAAGAGGCAGGGTCATAGGGGACAGGATCAGAGAAGGTGAAAGGATTAGTGAAATTAGGCCCTGGCCAGTTGGCTCAGCGGTAGAGCGTTGGCCTGGTGTGCGGGGGACCGGGGTTCAATTCCCGGCCAGGGCACATAGGAGAAGCACCCATTTACTTCTCTACCCCCCCCTTCCTTCCTCTCTGTCTCTCTCTTCCCCTCCCGCAGCCAAGGCTCCATTGGAGCAAAGATGGCCCAGGTGCTGGGGATGGCTCCTCGGCCTCTGCCCCAGGCGCTAGAGTGGCTCTGGTCGTGGCAGAGCTATGCCCCGGAGGGGCAGAGCATCGCCCCCTGGTGGGCAGAGCGTCGCCCCTGGTGGGCGTGCCGGGTGGATCCCGGTCGGGCGCATGCGGGAGTCTGTCTGACTGTCTCTCCCGTTTCCAGCTTCAGAAAAATACAAAAAAAAAAAAAAAAAAAAAAAAGGATTAGTGAAATTATATATACATAACACACAGATATAGATAACAGGACAGCAAATCCCAGATGGAAGTGTTAGGAGTTAGGGGGAGAGGGACAAAGGGGGTGTAATGGGGAACACATGGGTTGGGGGTAAGGGTATTATATTGAGTGAGATACTTGAATCTATGTTAACATAATAAATTAAAATTAATAAAAAATTTTAAAAATAATTAATTTATAAAGAAGAAATATTTGTTGAGTGAATGAATGAATTAAACAAATAAGTTTTAGCTGACCATATATCCATAGCAGCCAGACTCTGGTCTGTCTGCTATGGATACCAATATAATAAGGACTGCATCATATTAGGATGTTCAGATGAAAGAAAACAATAGTCATGTTCAGATGAAAGAAAGCAATAGTCACAGAAAGATTCAATTACATTTAGAATACAGTGTTTATTATTTTTATTGTGTTAAATATTTTAAAGGGGACATTGATTATCCAAGATGACTAGGATGGTGTTAGGCCCAGAAGGCAAAGCTGGAAAAAAAAAAAGGGTAGATAGAGGCTACAAAAGGGAAGCAAGTGTAAAACATGATGTCTTCACACATCTGAAGGCCTGTCTGTGTATGTGTAAAAAGGCCTGATGTGTGGAGCTCCAGAAAAGCAAAGACCGGTATGATGACAGTCCCAGGAGTAGATTTGATTCTCTATACAAAATGCTTTTGCAAACCATTGTTATGAAACAATGGACTATCTTGTGATACAGTGAGCATCGCATCACAGGCTGTATCAAAGCCGAAACTTAATGAGTAAGAGCGATTCAGCACTGGATAGAATGGCAGACCAGATGTCCCACTGGGATTTCTGCAACTTTAAAATTCTTTGATATTATCAATACTGATTCCTTTCCTAGAGAGGTCTACCATAACCACAGGAACCAATTAAAAAATGACAAGTCTTCCTGGGAATGACCTATAAATTTCCAGTCTTAGCTCTATTACATATTATCAGTAAAAATGCATCTACACATCTATTCATTTATATATCCAACCAACTAAATTTAATGCATACCTGTTGAGTTCCAGGTATTGTCCCAAGTTCTGAAGATAGAGCAGTGAGAAAAATGGACACAGTTGCTGTGTTCATAAACTTACATCTAATACTGACAATAATTAGCATGCACAAATGCAAATTTAACCCATGGTAAGTGCTGTGAAGAAAGGCATGAGAGCCTGCAACAAGAGCCAGGGCTGCCTTGACTCAAGTCACTTAATCCTGCTACTCAAGGACAATGATTGCTGTTCAACAGAGCAGAAAATTCTTGTCTCACCATGACTTTGAGCACTTCAGACTTTGTAACCTGAGATGCTCATTGTCTTTGTAACCTTGGAGGAGGTCATCCAACTTCTGTAAACTTCAGTTTCCTCATCACCAGACTGGGAAGCTCAAGACCCCTAGGTCTAGGTCATGATGCCGTGAGATGACCCTTGTAAACCCAGGGCCTGCCATAGACTAAATCCCCAAGAACTGGCAACTGTTGTTGCTAAAATAAAAAGGAAACACCCTGAGTGCTAAAAAAGAAAGATGCTACATTCATCCTAGATCCTTAGATATTTACTCCTCTAGTTATCAGTCAGGCTTCTCAAGTCCCCAGTTTATCTAATAAGAGAGAGGGAGTAAGATACCATATTTCCCCATGTATAAGGCACTCTCATGTATAAGACGCACCTTAATTCAGGGGCTCGAAATTTGGGAAAAAAAAAGTATTACATAAAGTTATTGAACCCAAGTTTTATTCATCATAAAATTTATATAATTCCTCATCTGTGCGAAAAAAGCGGGAAACACATGTAAAAAAAAAAAAAACTACAACCACTGTATAAGACACACCCAGTTTTTAGACCCCAAATTTTTCAGAAAACGGTGTGTCTTATACATGGAGACATATGGCAGTCAGAGGGTTTGGTCACATTTTATCTCAATTTCCCTTGAGGGCATCAACACTTCTCCCTCCACTTTACATTTCCTTCCTTAGAGGTAGTCACTATAGGATGAAAAACATCTTTCTCTCTTTCATGTTCAACCCCATCTTTCTTCTCGTTAAAAAGCAGAGAAGGTTACAAAGGACATGTCTAGAGAAACTAGACCACCCCGCTTCAGCCGGTTCAGCCACCAAATGAAAATGCACAACAGCGGCTCCCTGGCGTTCCAGGAGGAGCCCAGCCTGGTATGAATGAATAATCCACATTTCAAGCAGGATTATGGATATAAATGAAAGCCAAAAAGCACATCAGGGTACCCATTCGTCACACATCTTCACACAAAAGCGCAGCCTTGTTTTTCTCCTCATGCCCAGCTCACTCTACTTCCCACTGTACTTGGGGGCCAAACATGTACAACAATGAGAAAGATAAAGAGAAAAGTGGGGCAGAGAGACAGACGGTCGCCAGACAGACAGGCTGATGGGGTAGATCTGTGTTGCCTCCTTTCCTATCACTACTCTGTAGCCCACTGAACTTTGGGGGTCAGATGATCCCCACCAGGGCCTTGACGGTCACCTCCGCGAGTGGTGTCACAGAGTACCTGGTCACAGCCTCACTGACACCTGCCCCCACACGGCTTCTCCTGTTATCTCCCACCTGTCTTGATCGCTAATACAGCTCCTACAGTTGCTGTATCCCATTTAGGTCAAAGCAATGAAAATGAATGCCTTTTTCTTGATGGTTTATGCAGAATTGCTGTAATTTGAAGCAAGCCTCCCTGGCCCCACTTCTCACTGTCTCTGTTCCCCACCCCTTGTCACCCCTGCTTCCCTAGCCGCTCCCTTCTCCCCCGCCCCTCCCGCCCACTTTCTCTGTCCGTCTTTCTTCTTCCTTTCATACTGAATATACTGGGGCCCTGGCAGGCTGCCATTCTAACTGCGCATTAGAAATGGTAGAGTTTTCCTCTATCTGATTCTATAAAATGAGTTCACCAGAAGGTGCAGACCCAGCACATTCGTGGTTTTTCCTATAAATTACTTTAACACTGTGTCCAATCATATATATAATTTCAGATTTTCAATTTCAACTCACTGCTGTGTCAGCACAGACTCCACTGATATGTCTAACGTATTTAGCTTAAAATGAAACGGATGGCATTTCATTACCAGGAAGATAATATTTTTGAATATGTTTCCTGCATGGCGGGATCTATCATTATTCTGCCATTTTATGTTCAGTGTGTGTAATAGCTTTTTAATGCTTTGACGTATTTTATTTATATGGGTAATATTTTTCTAATACCATAGGACAGTTTAACTCATTAAACACATTAGGAAATCTTAATTGAATGCTTTTAAATATTAGTGAGGGGGGAGGAAAGGCTGAACAAATTGCCAATAGTTTTACTTAAAATTTCATCAAGAGTAACAAAAAAGGCACAAAATAGTTCAACTCTTGTTCTTATTTTTATCTATTCTCCCCAACCTTCTCCCCTCACCCCATTCAGTCATCTCCCCAGAAATATACACACTTCTGAGAGGAAATAGAAAGATAAAGAAAAATCCCCTCGCCCCCTGAGACTTCGAGCTGTCAGGGTGAAAGCCAGGAACACGAGAAATATTGAGCAAGCCCCAGTGTGAGTGACAGGAGCACTCTCATTGGCGAAAGCTTCTGACAGTGCTGAAATCTTTAATACCACGTTCTCAGCTCTTTGACCAAAGTCACGGAACATTTAAAAGGAGACTTTTTCTCAAAAGCTGCCCTTGCGAAGAAAATGCAAAGAAAAGTGTTTCGCCTTAAAAACTTGCAGGGAGCCAACTTTGCTAAAGGCATTTCAAATTAACAGGTAAGTGCTGGAGAGAGCACTTTCTTCTGGTTCTTTCCTCCTTTCTATCAAAGCACCTTGCTCCTTTAAAATAAAGATCTGGGAGTCCACACGGAGAGGTGCTTGCTTGCCTTCCTCCTTCAAGTCAAATCGGTTCACTTAGTCAGTGGCCTATGGCCACTCACTCTGCTGAGAGTTCCTAGTCTGAGCTCATGTGTATATATACTTATATATATATGTGTGTGTGTGTGTGTGCGCACACGTGTGTGTGTGTGTGTGTGTGTACACACATATATAAATATATAGGGTGAGCAAAAGTAGATTTATAGTTGTGAATACATGAAACATAGAGTTTACTCTTGTATTATTATTATTTATTATTTATTATATTATTTGTTTGTATTATTTCCATATGAATAACTGTAAACCTCCTTTTGCCTCCCTCTGTGTATGCACATACATACATAAAGATGTATATATATACACATATATATGTTTATGTATGTATTTCATGTTTCCCAGCTTTATCGAAGCCTAACAGACAAATAAAATTGTATATATTTAAAGTGTATTAAAGTATACAACATGCCTTTCCTGTATTTAAAGTGCAATGCCTATTTCTCTAATTGTAGCCCTCCTAAGGGAGAGCAAATAGTTTGGATTCTAATTGTAAGCTACCTCTGATCACCATGGGACCCTGAGCTAGTGACCATGGTCCTCTGAGCCCCACAGCATTTATCTGTAAAACATAACGCTGGTTTCTGCCTCAGAGGCTGCTACAAGAATAAGATATCATCCATATAGTCCCCCAACACAATCAGTGGCATACATAGCAGACACACAGTGACAATCATTTTTGTTGTAATTAACAACATGCTTTGTTATTAAAAGTGAGCCAAGTTTTCCCCTTTTCTCTCCTTCAAATTCTCCAATCTAAAACAGGAGACTCCGATCTATTCAATACATGCTTATAAGATATATACATATTATATTTTCTTTCCTACAAATAAAAGTCAGCATAAAAGCACAATTTCAGTATTCCATTTATTCTAACAAAGTTTCCTTCGCAGTGAAACTCTCCCAGTTTTGCCTGAGGATATTTTAAAGAGGGTTTTCTGCCTCCACAGCTTAGTTTGTTTTTCCCCCTATGTTTGTTTACTTCTTTCCTCTTAAAAGGGTAGAAAACTATAGGACAAAACTCCTTCACGCAGAACCTACCACTAAAGATTCCTTGAGTCAATTTACATACTTAAAAGTTCTTTTTTATCTCTCAAAGAGTTGGGGAAATTATCACGGCAATGGCAATCTTTGTTGCAATATATAAATGTATCAAATTAACATCTACACCATAAATTTACACAATATTATATATCAAATATTTTTCAATTTTAAAATTTTTTACTTGTGCAAACAACACTAAGAAAGGGGTGAGCAAATTTTTCTGTAAAAGGTAAATATTTTTCACTTTGCTGGCTGAATTCTGCTCTAGTGGTGCCAAAACAGATATCGAAAACATGGAATGAATGAACATGACTGTGTTACAATAAAACTTTATTCACAAAAATAGGCAGTTAACTGTAGGCCTTAGTTTGCAGACTGACCTCTGATCTAGAACAGGAACACACCTTAACTTTTGCATTTCTCCAGAACCAAAGTCCCAAAACAGAGTCATAAAATCAAGTGCAGAGAAAATAAAATGTTAGTGATAATGGTCTAGGTTGGGCAAAGGATTTTTGTCTCACATTATTGGATTCTGTATTTTCTATTATTTTTATATCTGTATTAATAGTCATGATTTTATAGAAACTTGCCAAGGAGAAGTTTCAGTTTTTCATCCAAGCCTCTATTACAAATACTTCAAAGTTAACTTAATTTACTGAGGACTAGTTGGACAATTTTGTTCAAGACAAAAATAGTATAAATTATTTATCCATTCAACAAACTCCACTGAACAACCATTCTGGGCTAGACACTGGTGAAAAGCAAAGCACGAATAAAAAGAGAAACTGATTCACCCACACGTACTAATGACAATTTAAAGAAACAGTTGATGTGACAGAAAGAATGGGTCTAGGAATAAGGGGGAGTCCTGAGAATGTGGCCTTTCTGAGGAGCGGGCACAATCAGAGATTTGGAAGGGCAAAAGTGACCACGCCCAGACCTGTGAAAAACTAGGAATAACAATGTCAAAGTCACAAGGCAAAATAAAAAAGTTTTGAGAGTAGGAAGGAAAGCAAGGAAGCCAATGCAGTTAGAGTATAGGAAATGACAGTCACACAGACAGTTTTAGTTGCTAAATCATAAAGACTGGATTGTGTCCTCATCAATAGAAAGGTATTCGCACTGGTGAATTCCCAGTTATAATATTTGTTAACAACTTTGAAGAAATCATCTTGAAGTGACCCCATGAGCCTACTAGAGAACAAAACTCAGAGATTCCTGATTACTCTGTTACAGTCCTCCTTATGAACCCCATTTCTCAATTCCCGCTGTCTGAATCCCTACTGTTCTAAAAGGAGACAGAAAAATGCACACAGGTATATGCAGATCAGCATTGCCCTATTTTGAGTTGCTCTTTCAAGAACCAAAACATAAGCTATTGGATAATATTCCTCTTCAAAGTTATATCCTACTTTTCCTCTAAGAATATCAGAGCACTTGTTTGCAATTAAATCATTAATCCTCATGACGATGCCATCAAGAAAATATCTACTTTATTATCAGTTAGAACACTTGGCATTTACATTGCTCATCTTGAGGATGCTATTCAATCATACGCAGTTAATTAATGCAGGCAACACATTCAGGAGGCGGGGCAGCATTCTGATCCCCAGGTACAGCTAAAGAAACTGTGGTCCCCCAAAAAAGAGGCATTTCTAGCCAGTTTATGTGAATGAGAGCAATATCAGAAATTACATGATGTCTGATCTTAGTTAAGAATCATTTTTCACGCGCTGAGCTTTCAAACCTTTAAGTACCCATTACTATATAGTTATACAGTTATAAAATCATCAACCAGGTGAGCATCCACCTGAGGTCAGGAACCCAGCCTTTTGCATATTCCCCATAATAGTGTCCTTAGAGCAATAGGAAGTTTGCACAATATTCACCCACATTTCTCATTTGACCTTCATTTTGACCTTATGAGTCAGATTGGATGCTGATATCAGCATTTTACAGGTGAGGAAATAGAAGTTTAAAGTGATTATAAGATTTCGCCATCAGTATATGGTTAGTAAATAAAGAAGTCAGACTTGGAACCCAGGAATTTGATTTTAAGTGTTCTTTCCCCTGTACCAGTGTTTCTCCTCTAAGCTCTTAGATTTTTGCTGTGAGATAATTTGTACTTGACCTCTACTCAAGGCATTTTGTTTGCCCACATCCAAGATGGTGCTAATTTTATGTTTGATACATACAAAGTAGTTCCAAGGTATGGCCTTGAGAGAACGGTTATAATACAAGTTTCCCTTAGTTGATAATGAAATCTACCATAAACAAAGAAGACAAAAGCTGCATTGTTTTAGCTTTTGATTCACTATGTTATATTTTGGTATAGCAAGTCAGGAAAATAGAATCATTCTAGGCATTTGAAACAGAGGGAATTTAATTCAGGGAATTGACTTAAAAGGTGCTGAAAACCTACAAGAGTAGAAGGAGGAAGCAGCTGGGTTTGCAAAACTGAAAGGGGTAAGGTCCAGATGCTGCTAATGTCCTTGTGTTGAATGAAGCCTCTAAGCCTGGACTGTCGCTACTGTTGAGGACACTATTCTGAGAGCCATCAAAGAAGTGTCTCTTCGGCAAAGTCTGGAAACACTGACACAGTGCTGCGATGTCCGGAGCTAAAAATCACCACACCCCAGAAATCACCTCACTGAGTATGTCTGAAGCCATAGCCTCTTTCTTCCTCCCATCTGTCAATTCCTCACCAGTGCCTCCTACTGGCAGACACCAACAGGAAGCCAACTAGCAAGGGAGCCTGGGAAACGTGGCTTACAGACTCCCAGCCCCAACAGAGCACTATGTGGAAGGGTGGGTGTGAACCTGGAAGACAGAAGGAAGATGAATAGCATGTTCTACATTGTGAAGGCTTAGGCAGATCAAGCTGTGAGTGCTGGAGCTGATACCTGTCCCGAGGTAAATGCTCTATACTTCAGCGACAGCCACAGTACTATGAAATCTACTCCCATACTACCCCCACCCTTGAAAGGTTAACAATAAAAAATCCCCCAAGAAAACTGAAGTGCTAAACTGAGATGCTGGGGTTCTTTGTACTTTAAATCCATATAGGAGGATACAAAGCCTACCCAAGGGAAAAAAAATAGTTGTCATGAATACAGAAATATGCTATCTGAATCCCTGAAGGGAATGTGAGCGTCAGCTGAGTTGGGAGAGTGAGCAGGGAAAGGGGGACACAGTGTTGAGGAACACGGGGAGAGGAGGAAACTGAGCAGCAAACAGATTAAGAGTGAGAGAGAAACCACGAAGTATTTTCAGAGTAGAACAAGTGAAGAAAAGATCGCAGGAAGAATCTATTACAAAGAACAGAGAAGGGAAGAGGGAGGGACCCAAAATAGGTTTTCAGAGCCCAGAGAGACTGATAGCCAGCCAGAAGAGCTTAAAAGAAAGCTTTAAGCATCAGGCTAGCCAATGTCTACCAAGATCTGAAGGACAAAGTTAGGGGAATGACAACCAAGTGCAATATACTGCCTCAGTTTCCCAGAAATGATTACCCTTCAAAGGAACAGAGACACCCAGGTTTCAATTAACTGTGACTACTATGCAAAGTCTCATTCAAGTTGTGATTCCTGGCCACTCATGCAGACTGATCTGATGATATGAATTTGTGACATTTTCTTTATGGAGGTAGAAGGATTGTGGTGTGTTCCTTATTGTTTATTAAATAAGCTTGGGTTCTCTTAGCAAAGTATTCAAGGTCCGTAGGATCCTAACACAGACTTATCATTTCATCTTCATCCCCCACCATCTCTACATACATACTCTATTATATGCACTCAACACGTCTTATCTTCACTTCACAGGTAGCAGCCTCTGACCTTGGAGATGCTCCTCACTCTCCTCCTAGAAAACTCTTTCTCATCTCTCAGGGCTCATATCTAATAAAGTTATCCTGCCTCTGTAAATTCTTCTATGACCAGGAACAAGCTGTCATTCTGACTCTGTGCCCGTCAGTGCCTTATACGTACCAACAAAGATGAGAGCTCTCATATTTCTTCTGCTCACCTTTTCACCAAGCATTTTGCTTTTGTTTGGTCACTTCCCAGATTCTTATTTGGACAGCCATGTACCCCCTGTGCAGCCCACACTGCTGAGGGTGTGAGGCTCGGGCTCAAACCAATCATCCTAATCCCTGGTTGTGATTAATGATTCAGATACGGACACATTTCCAAATCAAGCCAAAGATGCAAGAGGAGAGCAGAGCTGCTCGCTTTGCAGAAAGCAGCTCCCCCGCTCTTGAGAGAGGTCCTGGAGAAGGAACAGAAGAGTGAAACTTCTTGGGAACATGAGTAGAAGACAGTTTGGGAACGACAGTGACACTGTGGAAGACAAGCATGAGAGACTGACATCTTTGATCTACTCAATCAAACCAAACAGGAACCTAATCAAGCGGGGTGCACATGTTACATAAGAACAGAAACAAATGTTCTTTTTTGCTCAGATCCAGTGGAATCAAGTTTTTTGTTAGAAGCGATGAAGAGCCACTTTAATCAACACAAATACCTATGCCACACCCCTTTATGGCTCAGATATTGATGTACATGTCCCTCTCCCTCAGCAGACCATAAGCTCCATGGTCCCCCAAGAACTTCTGCAGTGCAAGGAAAGTCTTGACATCACCCTCATGCCCCCAGTCTCTGGTCCACATGAAGTTGTCCAAAAATGGCTGTTAGGCGTAATCAAATTGAAGTGGGTGGTCATCCCACTTTCTTTGACGAAGTTCTGAAGCAATGCGATGACCTCTCAGCTTCACACACAGTCCTAAGCAGTCCTGCCTTCCACTGCGGCGTCAGCATTCCTAGTCCCCAGCTGCCCAAGTCACAGACACCTCCCCTCAGGCCCACACTTTAAATTCACACTGTCACTGGGTGCCAATCTGCTCTAAATCCCCAAACCAAGCTTTCCCCACATCTCATCCTCCTTACTTGTAACACCTTGTTCTGACCACATGCATGACTGTTTTTGGATAAATAAAACTGTCCTGAACTTCTCACCTGACTCAGGTCTTGCTTCTCTCCTTTTTCTCCAACCTGCAGCCAGCATGATGACTCTAAAATGTAAAACTGGTCATGCTGATCTCACAATTAGTAGCTTTTGTTGGCTCTCCTACTGTTCTCTGGTTAAAATCCAAATCTTTAGAGATTTGGATTTCACAAGCAGCCCTTGGATATCCAGCCCCTTTCTCGTCTTTCCAGCCTCACTGTACTATAGACTGCCCCTCACCATGCATTGCGACAATGCTTCTGCACCTCCACACAGCGAGCCCTTCCCCTGGGGCCTTCTCATACGTTACTTTCTCTACCTGGCACAACTTTCCTTCATCTGCCTAAATCCATCTGCCTAAATCCATCCCTCCCTTCTGGACCCATTTCAGCTATCACTTCCTCCAACAAACCTCCCATTCTCCCCCAGTCACCCAGCCTGTGACCAGCTGCCACTCTGTCATTCAGAAACACACCTCTCTCAGAGCACTTGGGATACCGTATTATATTCAATTATTTATACGTCTCTTCTGCCAGGCTTTTAACCAACTGCAGTAGCCAGCTCCAGTCAAGAACCACATCATATTCACCACTGAATACCCAGAGCCATAGACAGTAGGTGCTCAGTAAACTCTTTTAAAGACAATCAATAGATAGCAAATGAAGACAATATTGGACAGTTAAAAAACAGCCCACTTCTAGTTTCATATTCTCACTTTAAGATCTGTCAAAAATGTATTCTTTCCCAAGTTATGTTACTTTAAAAAATTCATTCAGAATTGTACAATATAATCTCCCAAAGCCACCAGGAGTCATTATCAAACAACTCTTTTGTGGCCTGACTTCACACTTCCCTACTGTACTTACATCACTCTGCCATGCATGCATGTCTGCATGAATCTAATTAAAAAGGAATTTTGAGGTTGTGTGGTTGGCCAGCCATCACATAGAAAATACAGACTGTGGGTACTTGCAAAAGTAAGTCCTGATACAGCTTCTTTTTTTCCTAATCCCAGTGAGAAAAAGGAGAAGATTCCTAACCAAAGAGGGTTAAGAATATAATAGAGTGTCATCATGCCCAGCAGGACCTCCTGGACACTGATGGAGGACAGGTGGCATGGTTTCAGCTGTCTGCAGATTGCCAAGGAGCCTGGGGGTAAACAGCTCCTCACCAGCAAATCTAAGGAACAGGAGCAGTACCCCTGGTCTCAGGCTGTGCTGGAGAGATGGCCATGGGCCATTCTGTTACCACGACAATGAGAGGAATTCTTCTGAACAAGTACAGCCTCGTATTCAAGAGCCAGTTTGCCCAGATATAAGTAAACACATCCCACACACATCCCACCCAATCCCTTAAAAAAATATCCAAGAGTCCATTACAATCTTACTAATTTTTTTAAGTGAGATGAGGAGAGTTAGAGAGACAGACTCCTGCATGCATCCCAACTGGGATCCACCTGGCAACCGCATCTGGGATAGATGCTCTGCCCATCTGGGGCCACTTGAAACCAGACTATTTTTAGTGCCTGAGGCAGAGGCTCCATGGAGCCATGCTCAGCACCCAGGGCTGACATGCTCAAATCAATCAAACCATGGCTACAGGAGAGGAAGAGAGACAGACAGAGAAGGGGGTGGGCATGGGAGGGACAAGCAGATGGTCACCTCTCCTGCATGTTCTGACCAGAAATCAAACCCAGGACTTCCATACACGGGCCAATGCTCTGCCACTGAGCCAACCAGCCATGGCCCAATCTTACTATTTAAATTTAATATAACACTTGGGATGCCAGATAAAATACTGAACTCCCGTTTAAAAATTACTTTCAGGTGAATAAATATTTTTAGTATAAGTATCAGTTGAATAGTGAACACTTTTAATATAAAGTGATATGACCCATACAATATTCAGGACATACTTATATTTAAAAAAATTATTCACTTTACCTGGGGTTTAAATTTAATGGGGAGTCCTGTAGTTTTAGTTCCTAAAGCTATCAACTCAGTATGGCATCACAATTACATTATCAGACTACTTTTCATTAAAGACACACAGGTTTCAACAAATACGGTAGACAGTCTAGGTCAGTAGTCCCCAACCCCCGGGCCACGGACCGGTACTGGTCAGTGGGCCATTTGGTACCGGTCAGCAGAGAAAGAATAAATAACTTATATTATTTCCGTTTTATTTATATTTAAGTCTGAACGATGTTTTATTTTTTAAAAATGACCAGATTCCCTCTGTTACATCTGTCTAAGACTCACTCTTGATGATTGTCTCGGTCATGTGATACATTTATCCGTCCCACCCTAAAGGCCAGTCCGTGAAAATATTTTCTGACATTAAACCGGTCCGTGGCCCAAAAAAGGTTGGGGACCACTGGTCTAGGTGACTAAAGGAAAAAGTTCTGGTATAAAGCAACAATTGCCCAAGGGGATTGTCTCAGGGACCCTTACCAATACAATGACTCAATCAGAACATGTACTGTGTAGAGAGTTCTTTTCTGTTTGTTGATTTGTCTGCTTGGGTGAAAGAGTCAAAAAAAATTGTGGGGTTTTTCCTTTCATTTGGGAGTTGTGTGAGAGTTTCACATGATTTGAGTGACCGGCTTTCTCCAATGGGACACTAAAGCTATCAGAGTTTCCCCAGAAGCGCATTCATCTCAGAATTATCAAAAGCTGGCCCGCTTCTTCTGGAAAGTTCATCTTCTCGTGTCTCCTGATCCCATCCGGATCCAGAGATGGATGAGTAACTGCACAAGCAAGAAAAAACTGGGTTGTGCAAGCAAAAAGACACTGGAAATTCTCCAAGGGCTCCTCAAAGGAAAATTGAGTCCAACCTTCTGCATTAGTTAGCTTGACTCATTTGCTGTTCATGGTGAGGAGACTGAATTACAGCAGCCCATAATAGTTAAATAGGAATGTTTTCTTTGGCTCATTGCTCTATGGTGAAATTTCCCCTGCAGTAACTGATGGCATCCCCAGCACCCTAAATAGCAAAAAAAAAAAAAATTCCCTTTTCTCTCCGCTGGTACATTCACAGGCTAGTGGATAAGGTGTCTCTACTGGGGGTTTTCAGCTAAGTACCCCGTCATTTCTCTTTCATTTTTTTCTGCACCATCAAAAAAATAAAGTCGGAATTCAAAACTTACTTCCAAGTCAGAAAGTAAGATATTTGAAGTCTCCTTCCTAAAGCAGAGACATCCTCTTCCCAATGTGTCATCAGCAGCTCTAAAAGCAATCCCCTTGTGTCTGTCACAGTGACTCAGAAAACTAGGCCAGTGATGATTCTGTCATTCAGTGGTTCTGTGGCGTATGTGCCCTGCCGTCTTTCATTTCTATGCTGCAAAATACTAAGTGGGCCGTGCTGAGACATCTTTTTCTCCCAAACTACTTCGTGTAATGGTTTGGGAGCACAGGGAGGGAAACGGAAAGGCACGGAGTGGGACTTCTGCATAATTGCTGTATCTGTGGCAAGTCACTAGTCGGGAAAACGTGTATTTGAGGGACATTGGAGGTTTGGCATTTCAATCCTTGACTTCTGTCCTTCCAACTGCCCTTTGCATGGTGACATCTGAAATGATCATCCTAGACTGCTTTGTTGCCAGACAGCCACTTTGGCAAGAGGTAACTCCAGAGGGAAGGGAAGGGGCTGTCTTCTAAGAGAAATGAATAAATGTCAGCCCGGACTTCTCTATCGGCCCAAACAAGCAGCTGTATTCAAAAGGTCTCTCCTCACCTGTAGAGCCAGAGAAGGTGAGATGTTCCAGGGGACATCTGAGAAAAACATTTTAGCATGTGTGTGGACTGAAACCTCTTATTTCTTAAAGGAGAACGATAGAGTTCAATGGCAGGATGAGAATGGTAGCTCCTCTCCACATCATTCCACCTCCTTCCAGGATGTCTGAGCGTAGAACAACACACAGTGGGAGTCTGTAAATTCCACCCAGACCATGGTTATTGTGACGGGCTGTCACTGACATGGGCTCCCTGTGGTCAAGACCACTATTTTTTTCTGAGTATGTCATGTCCCCCAGTCTCTTTAAATTATGACAAGCCTTGATATAAGGAAAGAAATTAATTGAAACTCTAATTTCTTCCTTGTCACTTATCCCCAGACCTCTGCTGTCTTCCTCACAGACCTGTTTCCTTTCTTGACCTCCCAAAAAAGATGTAAAGAGAGGCAAGACAGAGTCAAAGAGGAGAGAAGTGGGTGGTAAGATGAGATAGGAAAGTCCTGAAGAAAGTCTGCAGAGGACCTCTAGCATGGGTTCCCACTCCCTAAGAAGTTGGATCGAATGAAAACACTCCTAGGAAAGGATACATAGACCACTTTCCTCTCCTCTAATAAAATAACAATAATAACAGCAAACATTAAAACTTACAGTGTTCTAAACCCATCACATTTGTTAGCTCATTGAATCCTCACATACCATATGAAGTAGATACCAATTTCACGCCTTTTCGCAGATGAGAAAACAGACCCAGTGAGGATAAAGAACTTGCCCAGCATCACACAGCACACGAGTTGTAGAGGAACCAGGACGTAAACCTGGCAGCCCAACTCTGCTCTCTATAGGCTGCCTCCCGTGGGTTGGTGAGCATTTCAAGCCCAACCACTGCCTCCCACCAACAAGGCAAGCCAGCAGAAAAGGGCACTGCATGTGACCTGCAACATGGTTGCTGCTTTTCTTCTGCCCTCCAAATCTCCCACAAGGATATTTCTTTTTTTTCTTTTTTTTTTAATGGTGGTCTGTTTCGTTTATTTTATTTTATTTTTTTTTTAAGATTTTATTTATTCATTATAGAGAGGAGAGAGAGAGAGAGAGAGAAGGGGGGAGGAGCTGGAAGCATCAACTCCCATATGTGCCTTGACCAGGCAAGCCCAGGGCTTTGAACTGGCAACCTCAGCGTTTCCAGGTTAACGCTTTATCCACTGCGCCACCACAGGTCAGGCTTTCGTTTATTTTTTTATTTTTATTTTTTTTCCACAAGGATATTTCTTAAGGCCTAGCATACAGAAAGGGAAATCTCAGAAATGTCCTTCAGCCTAGTAAAATCAACACATTCCAAAGCCACCATGCAACCTAACAGGAATTGTTCCACACCACGGTTTTGTGTAATCATCCCTTTATCTATATGCTTTGTCACCCAGTCAATTTGGGAGGCAGAAAAGAATGGTTAAGATGTGAACCTTGCAGCCAAGCAGATCTGAGTTCAACTCCTAGCCCCAACAGGTAGTTACCATGTGACTTCCGTAGACTTTAATTCCCGTATCTGTACATCAGGGATAAAAATAGAGCTGCCTTCACTGAATACAGTAAAGATTAAGTGAGATACCTATGGAGCACTAGGTTCTATGTCTAGCATATAGTAAATATTCATAATATTTACATGTAATATAAAGTAACATATAATTGTAAATATATAGTAATGACAGCTTTTTTTTAACAGTTTCTAATTTTGCAATAAGTTATACAATAATCAGATTACTTGAAGATGCATTTCCTCAGCCAAGTAGAGTTCTTATGCTTCATGAAGATCAACCTATGATACCTCCTAACTTAGTATCCCCATATATTCAGTTTCCATAGATATACTAATTAAAATTTTAAAATATCCTTTACTAAGATGTGATTAGGGAATCTCTTGATTACTTGAGTGTTTTTTGTTGGAGATCTTTTTGTCTGAATTTTCTTATCTTAAGCCAGAAAGAAACAGATAACCTGGGCCCCACATCACAAATTAAACCCATGGCCTGGAAGTGAACTCTACATCCCAACACAATGGTGGAGTCTATCCAAATACAAAGGCAGATAAGAAAATGGACAGCTAAAGTCTTCACCTGTGCTTATGAGAATAGGTAAAAAATGGAAAGATTTGTGATAGTTACTAATTATTTCCTAAATGCCAGATTAAGGGGGAAAATGCTACTCCCATATTACCTTTGAAGTACATTTTCAGGTTAATGAAGAGCTTTCATAAACATGAATTCAAAGTATCTTGCTTAGAAGAAGCCTTTTGAAGCTTTATTACACTACTCAAATTAATATTCAGCAAAGAAACACAGTACAAAGTTATCAATCTCTCAAAAATAAGGGGCTCCCAGTCACTACCAAGCTTGTTATTTAGCATTTACGTATGTGTAGAAAACATATGAAGTTGTAGGCTCAGTTCAGCTGCTGTTCTATGGCTAAACTTCACTAATTCAAATGACTTAAAAACAGATGTGTTGAAAAGGAGCACTTAATCTAGATTAGTCATTGCACACTGATAGCCACGATCCTTTTTGCAAAACGCACAGTACCTTCTGATCCTAGGAAGCCTCGGCATTCTGAATTCCTTTCACTTGGTTGAGTGTTTCATTTGCCTGCTAATATAAAATTCATTGAGGCAGCAGGCAGCAATTGGAGCTGTTGAGAGTTCTAGTCCAGTGCACCACAATCTCGTAGCAATAAGACTAATGGTAAAAAGGGCACCCCAGAATGACCCACTTACCTGTTTGGCATTACAGTAGGCTTTCTGCATATGTGACGCATATGTGTGGGGTTTGCAATGGTTTGGAATAAATCTGCAAATCTGACCACCAGAGACCAGGACAATTCCCACTTCAGTTCTGTAACAACTTAGCAAAAATGCTTCAGAGTGCTCAGAGGGAAAAGGAAATGCTATAATTGTGGGGAAATGAAATATATATTAGAGTGAGCTCTTTGGCACAAAATAATAATGTCTGTGAAATGCTAGTCTCAGGTCGCATAACACTGAATTTCCATCACACTGCTATAAAATGCAAAAAGAGGGGGCAACAGCCAGTAAGGCTTAAATCTGAATAACCACTGGCCAACCACCTGAGGATTCTGCAGCAAGCATAGGGGCAGGTGGGGGTTGGGGGCAAAGGAAGGCTCAAGGTCATCCTGTGAAGGATGGAATGTTAACCTCCAGCTGCCCAACTTGAAGTAAGACATTTTAGCTCATCAATGAATGAAGAAGGCCTTTTTTTTTAAGGCTTGTCTCATACAAATTCACAAGACATTAGTTTGTGTGAGGAACACAATAGAATACTTTTCAGAGGAAAATAGAAGAGTCATTTTGGGAAACCATAATGAGATGAGAGGGCTTCTTGGTAAATAAGTTGTCTTCCATCTGAGAACCCTTTAATGGTATCTACTTCACTCCCATTTCCCTGAGTCCTTATCCTTTATCTAGCATATGAAAATCACATGGCCCAGTTCTTATCTCCAGGTTCCCTTCAACTAATGCCTAAATTCGTTGATAAAGTTGGAATTCCAAATAGTCCTGTCATGACTATAAAACTTTTGTTCTTTCCTCTTCACTACCCCCACTGGGTAATTTTTTAAAGCACTTTTATTGACAAATACTTTTTCATCAATGCATTAGGCAGGATAGCCTTAGCTAGGATAATATCTGAAATCTTACTGGCTTGGTATGTCACACAGTCCAACTTGAGCCAAGCAATTTTCCCAGGAACTTCTTTTCCAAGCAGTGACTTAGAGACCCATACAGCTTCCATCTTAGAACTACGCCGTTTAGAAGTCTTAGCTTTCCAGGATCTCTGGGGTATAACTTCCAAGAGGAGAGTATCACACTGGTAATGCTTAGGTTTCGTGGCCCTTGCCCTGGTGACCAGAGGGCGGGGAGAGAGAATGAAACTTTCAGCCTTCTTTGCAGAAGGCAGAGTTCCTCATCTCAACGCAATAGTGTACTCTTCATTAATACAAAGGGATATTGAAAGTTGGACAGGTGAAAATATTAAAAAATATTCATTATATCTATAGTGTGCAGCTCATTGTGCTAGCAGCTATATAGAATTTTTAAAAAGGAATGTGTGGCTGCAGTTTTGAAAGAAAATTATATTCTAATGGTCTGAAAGATTGATCTACAGAATCAGCCATAATTTTAGGGGTGATACAAAGAGTAAAACAATGGAGAGAAAGCATGACAAATACTGTTTATGGAAATAGCCAGTCTCAAAATTCCAACTGGTACATTTCAAATTACTCCTAAGTGATGAGGTCAACTAAATCTCACTCAGAAATGGAAAAAAAAAAAAAAAACATATAAAGAAAGAAAATGACTCTCTGATCATAAAATTTAAAGACAACTTTTTTTCTTGTACATACTATTTTTTCAACCATTCTCTTAATATCAGTGAAATTCAGTTTTCTCACCTAGAACATTATTATATATTTCTTTTTCTTTTCAATTTATATATATATTTAGGTGAGAGGAGAGAAACTAGTGAGGCAGACTCCCACATGTGCCCTGACCATATCTACCTGGCAACCCCATCAGGGGCTGATGCTCGAGTACCAAGGTATTTTTCGTGCCTGAGGCTGATGCACTCCAACAGAGCTATCCTAAACACCTGGAGCCACGCTTGAACAATTGAGCCACTGGCTGCAGGAGGGGAAGAGGGACAGAAGGTGAGGGAAGAAGGAGGTGGTTCTTCTCCTGTGTGCCCTGACCAGAAATCAAACCTGGGCCTCTGTATGCTGGGTCAACATTCTACCCACTGAGCCACCAGCCAGGGCCTACAATACATTTCTTAATTTCCTTGGGTAGTGCCTGTCAGAACAATAGCCATTCAAATATATAGTATTTATATCCCCTTTTTGACCTTTGTACTTTTTTTTAGTTCATTCAATAAAAAAAAAGGTGGTTGTACCTGTCACAGGTTAGTCGGTTGACTCATTCTTTCTTTAAGTCTCATTGTCAGAGCCTATGCTGGCATATGATGTGTTCTCTTCCCTAGGGTCTTACCAGGTGGCTAGCCAGTTAATTTGGTAAAATCATTTTGCTATTGTTTGAATGGATGTTAATGAACTGGTATATTGTACAACCCACTTTTAGGAATATACCCCAAGAACACCATAGAATGGCTCCAAAAGGAGAAATGCACCCCCATGTTTATGGCAGCATTGTTCACAATAGTGAAGATCTGGAAACAGCCCAAGTGTCTGTCAGTGGACAAGTGGATTAAAAAGCTTTGGTACATATATACTATGGAATACTACTCAGCCATAAGAAATGATGACATCGGATCATTTCTAACAACATGGATGGACCTTGATAACATTATACTGAGTGAAATAAGTAAATCAGAAAAAACTAAGAACTATATGATTTCATACATAGATGGGACATAAAAATGAGACTCAAAGACATGGACAAGAGTGTGGTGGTTACGGGGGGGAGGAAGGAGAGGAAGGGTGTGGGGAGGGGCACAAAGAAAACCAGATAGAAGGTGACAGAACACAATTTGAGTTTGGGTGATGGGTATGCAGCATAATCAAATGTCAAAATAACCTAGAGGTGTTTTCTCTGAATATATGTACCCTGATTTATCAATGTCACCCCATTAAAATTAATAATAAAAAAATTAGCAGGCAGAACTAATAGAAATAAAAAGATAAATAATAAATAAAATAAAGAGAGAACAAAGATCTTAAACGTTACAAGTGAAGAAATACATTTATGTCCTATTCTTAAAAGAAAGTGAAAAAAAGAAAAAAGAAGTATCAGAACACTTTGATTTAGGTAAAATAATGTCAATCTTATTATCCAGTCCATAAAAGAAGCTAAGATGAACTGTGCAAGAAATATGCAGTGACCTCTTCCACAATTTTGGCAGCACATAGTTGATACATGGTAAGCTATAACCAAGAATAGGCCATAAATAGTCTAGGTAACACTTCTAAAACTTTTACCCCTTCTCTCTGCCCCAGAATGATCTGTATACATGCCTCTTTTCTTTAAGGCTTGTGCAAGTTTTCAACCCTCAAGTAAACATAAGTAGTGTTAGCTTTTCAAATAAAGATAATTTGGTTTCTAGTCATATTCCCAAGTTGATTCAGTAATTCAGCATAGATTCTGTTCTCAAATTATAGCATAAATCATTTACTATATAGTAGGTGGTTTAATGATTTCACAGAAAATGTAAAATCAATTTCGATGCAAATGTAACTTCAATAGAAATCACCACTTCCTCCACTTATCAACTGCGTGACTTTAAAGATATTATCTAACCTTTCTGAGTCTCTTTCCTCATTTAAAAAAAATGCAATAAGCATACCTGCCTTTGAGTGTGGTGAAAGCACTGAATCAGATGATACACCCAATTCACCCAAACAAATTCTGGTGCATGGGAAGTGTTCAGCCAAAGCTGTGCAGATGGGTGAGAAGAGTGTCATTTAATCAGTGTTTCAGAAACAGAAAGCCTCTTAAAGTAGAATAAAGGAAAGGAAGCCCTTCTGAAAGGATATACAAATGTCTCATAGAAACCAAGAGAAGAAATTATAGCAGAGCCTCAGGAGAGACTATGAAATGGAAAGCCAGAAGCTAACTGAATCATCTCTTTCAGACCAGGTTATGTCTGGTCCATGTGTCTGTAGACCTCCTGGGCTGGGCTCCTTCTTACTCTGCATACTGGCCACTCCTGCTTCACTGAGCACATGCCAGGCCCAGCTTTGCAACACTATATAGTCTAATACCAAACAAAGCGTTGAATTATATGGGGGCAAAGTTAGGTTGTTCTAGCCTGGGTCTGGTGTCCATAAACCATCCAATCCACTGGTTCTGCTCTTCTGGCCCAATACACACTCATTTCTGAGAAAGGAGTCCTCTAAGAAGAGGGTAGGCTAATGGGAAGGAAGTGATTGCCATGTTCAGTACAATCAACAAAAAGAAAACCATAATACCCTCACTTTAATGTCCTCCACCTTCAGAAAAGGGATGGTGGACTGGGCTATCTATAGAAGAATCCTATTTCAGAGTTCAGAGGAACTAAGAGTTTTCAGTAACGGCCTCTGCTAACTGCTTAGCACAACCCCAGCTCCTCTCCTCCCTGCTCTAATATATTCAGGTTTCTTCCATTACGGCTGTGTGTGTATTTCAGTTTGGCATCTCCCTCTGTAGTGAAGCGGAGGTGATCGTATTTCAGGAGGTGCTAGTTCCTGCGTGTGGAGTTGTCTCTGTGTTATAATTGCTTTCTGCCATGCAGCTGCCCTACATGAACTAATCTACATGCTGTATGGCTTCGTTTACAGCAAGCCGGCCCCACACTGCGTTTGGAAAGAGGCAGGCTATGCCGGCAAATCTTGCTTCCTGAGGCATGTCATTTCTTTGGATGATTTGCGGTCTGATAATGACCATGTCATGATTGTGCAGTGATAGCTTCAAATGCCCCAACACACTTGATGGATCTTAGCATAAATTGGCCATTTATCAACATATAGGACCTTTAGAATTTCCATATTCAAGCTGTTATGCCATAACGCTGATTAATTGTTCATGGCCCAGTGTAACCTCCACCTCCTGTGTTACTGGGAGGTTACTCCAGCCCATGTGACTTCATAAGATTTGCCTGAGAGGAAAAAGTGTTAGCTAGGTACCCTTCAATACTAGGCAATGATCTCCCGATTTTCCAATGACCTCACAGGTTCCTAAAGGAAAGTATACAAGGACTTCTGCATTATCACTCAGTCCCAGTGGAAAAGTCCCTCTGAAGATGTTAACAGGGTGCCCCTTGCAGACTTTTAAACGAGGAGAGAAAAAAGCTATCATTATATTCAAAGTATGTTTTGTTCCTGATTTAATAAATCTAAACTGATCATTCTGGTTGTTTTTTCCTAATTTCTAATTTACTTACTACAGGTGTCCTTCAATGGCATTAACAAAATATAGGTATATTCATGCAGTTAAGTGTCTACAATGTGTTAGTGCTATTGGTGGCACTGAAAAGAGGCAGTAAAATGCTAGTAAAATACTTAATAGCTATTTTAGACTTTTCAGGTCTTTTATACTCCCCCCCACACACACACACACATACACAAAGGAATCTGAATGCCTATGTCTATATGCAGATGATTTGGAGTTTTGACACCTCTCTCTCTGGTTCTAAACTTCACCCCAAAGCACATGTTCACATGCCTTTAATTAACAGATGGTTCATCTTCAGGTTTTCTGAGTATCAAATATCCACATAAAAAAGAAATCGAAGAGTGGACATTATGAGAAGATTGAATTGGTTGTATATAAGAAAAATTATCTAAGACTTAGGGCTGCCCAATGAGAGAAGAGGCTCCTCCAAGAAGGGGCAGGGCCTACTCTCCAGCAATATTCTAATACTTTTTAGGAAGGTGCAGAATGTGTCTTGATCTTCATTACAAGAAGAGCAATCTCAATAGCCGTTTCTAATTTTAAGATTCTGTTTCTTCTAAAGCCATATCTGTTGACAGTCTCCATTCTGCCAATCAAAGAAAAAATATTTAGAACTGTTTCAAATACCTCAATCTTAAGCAAATGCTAAAGTATGCTTCTCCCTCCTCAAACACCTTTTCCATCCTTCTATTCCTCCATGGGTCTAGTGTCCTATCTCCCCTCCATACTAGTTTCTGCTCTTACAGGTTTTATCATCAGTCGGCCCTAAATTTCATACTCATAATAATAGTCACTTTGTTTGTGTATATCACTGCCTGATTTGGGATTTTCCTATGACACTCCAATACTCTGCATGTTCATATTTTTTAGAAAGTTATTGCTTAAAGGTATCTATATTAGGTTTCTATTGCTGCTTTAACAAATTACCCAACATTTACTACTGTAACAGCTACACAAATTCATTATCTTATGGGTCAGAATTCCAAAATGTGTTTCACTAGGCTAAACTCAAGGCATCAATCAACAAGGCTGCCTTGCTTCTGGATGCTCTAAAGAAGTCATTTTCTAGCTTCCAGAGGCCACCCACCTTCCTTGGCTCATGGCCTCCATCCATCTTCAGAGCCGTTAATGGCAGGTTAAGTCCTTCTGACACTGCCTTCACTCCAAACTTCTTCTGTTTTCACATCTCCTACTCTGACTCTTAGCCTCTTCTTCCATCGTTTTAGAACCCTTGTGATAACATTGGGCCTACCTAAATAATCCTGGATAATTTCCCTATTTTAAGATCTTTATCTTAATCACATCTGCAAAATCCTTATTACTTTGTAGCATAATGTATGTACAGGTTCTGGGGATTGGAATGTAGACTCTTTGCTGGGGGGAGGCGTTTTTCTGCTGACCCAGGACCCTCAGGTTGATTAATGAAGGTCTCCATTTTACAGGTGAAGAAAGAGGGGCAAGGAGATCGAGGCAATTGCTCACCACAACGGCCTGGGCTAGAATCAGAACTAAAATTCATGTCTCCCAACTGCTAGCCCAGTGCCCTAGAATAGTACCACATCATCATACTCACTAGAATGACGATTTAAGAAGAATCAGAGCTAAAAGTAATGTTATAAAGCAACTACCTTCCTATAACTGAGTTTTTTTCTGAATTGTATAAATCCTTCCAGGCCCTAACAGTTTCCTGTTATTATGTTTTTGGTTTTATTGTTGTTTTTGGTGTTTTGTTTTGTGAAGCAACCTGTAATCTCCTGGTTGCCTAAAAGAGTTAATATCTCCTTTTAACTGTACTTGATGTGCAGAAAGAATTCTCATTTCAAACCATTAAAGGAGGTTGAGGAAGGTCATCTTCACTTACTTTATAAAAGAATCTCCCAAATAAAATAAATTGCTTCATTTTACTCCACTTATGATTACGATTAAGATTTGGGTAGCGGTTGTAACTCCCCTTTGTCTTCATAAATGGCTGATCCATCCTTATGGGATCCAAAGTAGATAACTAATGTGACATTTCCCACCTGCCTGGTCGCCAGCCAGCTGAGGTCTCTGACAGTGGGTGATATCCCACCATGTTTAATGAACTGAGGATGAGCAAAGAAAGGCCCTATTATCTATTCCCTTTAATACTTGAGCCCTTCTTTTCCAGGCAACTGAAAATGACAACAAAAAATATCCCCTGAGTAATCCTCTCACAGAAGAGAGCACCTCCATTGAGACCTATCAAGTCCCCCAAGTACCCTATTGTCTTTTAATGAACATCAGCATTTCAATTTTTGGTCTGCACATCATCAAGATGCAAACCTTTCCCCAGTTACCATCAGCCAAGCAAACTTCAAAACGTAGACTTTTCAACACCCTCCACCAAGGGCTGGATTCACGAGGGTGATGAAATGGTCCAAGAACCCCTGATTGACAGCCCTCCCAGAGAGTAGCAATTTGGGATGATTCCCACAACATCTTGCCTTCCCAACCACTTGACAGTTAAACAATACTTAGCAGAACATGCTTTACAGTATAGCTTAAGTCAACAGTAAAATAGAAGCCGGGGACTGGTAAGAAAAGGAAAAAAATTAAACAAATCAATCGTGAAACTAATAATAGAAAGGGAATGGAATTCAACAACACTGGAAAGGAAGTGCATCGCCCTGTTGAAATTTGAGCAGAAATGCCAACTTGATGAAGCAGAAAGAGACCAGAAATTCTTCTGTAAGAGGCTGAGCTGTCCCGCCTCTCGGCCGGGAACCAGGGCAAAACCTCACACATCTCCTGGCGTTCCCTTCCGCTTGCACATCTGGGCTTCCCGCAGGCTGGGCAGCCATGGAGCCCTTGGCCGCTGGCGAAAGAACGCTGGTTGCAGCTATGCGTGCATCAGACGTGGGGCTCCTCTCCAAAGCACAGCCTCCTGCCAAATGGGCCCCAGCACCTCGCCCCGTGCAACCTGCTGATAATCTGCAGCTTGTCTGTAATTGTTGCGTGAACATGCACTTTCTTTCGCTGATGATTTTGGCACCCTCACAGAGCTCTACCCAAAAAGGCACTGAACAATGGGATGTGATTGTTCTGAAATGTGCCCAACAGGAAGCGCCTCTCCAACGTCCTCTCAGGCCCCAGGCTTTAGGGATTGGACGAATTAATAGAGTTCGGCTGAAGCTTATGGTTTATCAGCAACCAAGTGTTGCTCTCGCAGCCTGTCCTCCCCTTTCCAGCTTTAAAAGAAAAATAAAGGAAAGGGAAGAAGCCGCAGCCCCAGAACATGCACTGTATAACAATCTGAACAAGGAAGAGGAAAAAAATGTCCTCCGTGGCCATGAAACTGACAAGGCTCCCCAAAATGGCCAGGGCTTTCAGTCTGTCCTGCAGAGCTGTCTTTCCCTTCCCTCCCCAATTTTCTCCCCCATTTGTAATCATTGCTCAAAGTGGTGAAAGGCCTAATTGCCCCGAGCAGCGTGGTCAATCTTCCTGGAGATTTAGCCGCCTGCTTTCATCTGGCAGCCTGGGAGGGAACTCAGCATTTCCCTCCAGGCAATCTATATGGTCTAGCAGTTCACTGCAGAAAGTGGTGCCTTATCGATTTCTGCCATAGCTTCCATGGCTGGCTCAAGGATCAGAGCCTCTGACAATGACTAACAAGTTTAAACCATTAGTCCCATTTGTAACTACTCAGCAAAAGGCTTGTCAGTCACAGCGTACCATATACTGCAGCTTTTAGCAGATTTCTAATCCCATTCATTTTGCCCACAATGACCCCTGTAGTTAATGGGGGTTATCGGAAAACTATTTTTTCCCTTCAAAAGCAGTGCCTTTTTTCTTCTTCTTCTTCTTTTAAGAACATAAAAGCTATTCCAGTTGTGATGTTTCAAAACAGTGATGCAGGCGATGATGGGTACCCCTCCTCGGAGAAAACCTGTGTCCTGGAGTGCAGTACGTTGTGTCTGAGCCTGCACATCCGCATGGAGAGTCAGGTGGCAGCTAACGATTCATCATAAATAGACCTGTCCTGTTCTCATAGAGGCTTGTCTTAACACCTTTTTTCTCCTCTTTGATGTAGAAGAGGCTCATTTCACTGTAAGAAAGGGTTCTCTTTCTGGGTATCTTAATCACCCCACACTAAGTCCAGCTAAATTTTGTTATTCAAAATGCGATCCCCAGACCAGCAGCATAATCTAAGAGCTTATTAGAAATGCATAACTTCAAGTGTCACGCTGAACCTACTGAATCAGGATTTGCAGGTGATTCCTGTGCATATGAATGTCTGAGAACCTTACTGGCCTAAACAAGCTTTTTTTTTTTTTTTTTCACTGTGATATTTTCATAACAAATAATGCTTTATACCAAACAAAGCCAAATGTAACATTTCCACTATCTGGGTTAGGATAATCTTTAAAAAAATGAATTTTTCTACATAATGGTTTCAGTGATTTTCTCACTGTAGCCCCACAGTTGAAAGTTTTACATCTTCATATCCACAGTCTACAACTCAGTACCCAGCCTATGGTCAGTACAAGATCAATAGTTGTTGAGTAGATGTTTTGTAAGAATGAACAGATGAATGAGAATGAAAAAAGGAATGTGACGTGTCTGTAGTGATATAAAGATCCAAATATCTATTTTTAATATAAAATGATATGAATGAGAACGCTGGCTCACAGGACTCAGCCACGAATCAGCCTCTCCATTCACTTTCTGTTGCCTTAACTAGATGCTCTCACCACCAAATTGATCCAGTCCTAAGGACGATTGCAGGAAAAACAATGCAGCAAGGGGCACTTTTCCTAGAGCGCTCTCTAGTTCTGATTCTAAGTCATTCTCCCCCAGTTCTCTACCGCTTATTCCCTCTCCTCTCTCCACCATCCAGGACTCATCTATTTGGTTCCACTGATCACCAATTACCACCACCTAAAACCCTGTGCTCGGCCAACTGACCTCAAAGTATGTGAAAGCCAACTCATACCACAATAAAAGTGACTACTAAGGACTTCCTACACGTGGGGGGGGGGGGGTAGGTTTGCAGTTGTAAGCACGTGAAACAGAGTTTATTCTTGTATTATTATTTATTAATTATTGTGTTATTGTCCAATGAACAACTGTAAACCTACTTTCACCCCACCCTGTATGTTGAGGGTTATTTCTTGACATCACTAAAATCATACCAGCTAGGCAGTCTATTTTATTCAGGGGCCAAATTGGCTCTGTTGTTACCAAATGGAAAGGAAACCCTCCTACAAGACATTCATGGAGAAGATTTCCTTCCATAGCATCTAAGACTGACCCATCCCCTTCCCCAGAGAGTGGTTTTTGATCATGTGATGACCCTTGTCTTATGTTTAGACACTGGTCACTAAAAAAAAAATTTTTTTGCTTCCATTTGATCTCAAAAAATAAAAGGAATAAGTTTAAATCTAGGGCATATTTGATGTGAAAATTAAAGACCACAGACATCTCTATCAAAGAGAAACTTTGCACTATGATTTTGTCTTCCAGCTGAAGACAAAGATTTGGTGGGGGACATGTCTTCTGCCAGTGATTACCTTTGCAAATGGAGCTTTTGTCTATGGACTGCCATGTTGTGACTACTTAATTGCTGCCTGATTTTGTGTTTTCACGTTAAGGTAATCCTTTGACATTTTGAATAGTTATATAAATAGGTTGTTCTGTGTGTTGCTAACAGGGGCCACCTGGAAATTATTTCATTTGGAGGCATATGGTGTTGGTGGCTAAACAGAAAAGGTAGGCAGGGTGGGTGTAGACATGTACACACACAAGCACAGAAATAGGAGGCAATAATTCTATGGTATCGGAATTCTCAGCCTGAATTTGTGTATCTCATAGAAATTATTTATTCATTGCCCACACACAAGTCAAAAAGTGCCTTCAGGGTGGGGGTACCCTCCTTCCCCCACCCACCCACTAGGAGTTTTAATATGTAATTGGAGAGCATGTAAAATAAATGGAAATGTCATTTGGCTTGTAACAAAAGACCTAAATCATAATGGATTATTGAGCGGCATCTTGTGGCCATAGGTGAGTATGACACTTGTAGAAAGCTTGGCTTTGCTAGCACACCACTCCGAAATATGTTACACTGCCTCACATCTGTCTTTTGGTGACATTAATGAGGGGCTCCGCAGGGTTATCAATGCAGCCTTATCATCATGCCACCTTAAAATATTTTGTGAATGAGAGCATTAACTTATAATTAATCATCATACATTAATGCCTTCATGTAGGAAAATTAATCAGCGCTCTTTCTTTCATAATATTTTAATAACAGAGTATGAAAAGAGACCTACAAGATATAAAGTTACATGAGCAGTGTTTATAATCTAAGCCAATTCAGCAGAATTTGAAAATCAGTGCTTCCTTATGAGATGAAATACTAAACTATTCAGTCATTCCCTACATAAAATCTATTTTCTCCTTATTATTCAAATCCATAAGGAAAAGAAGAAATGGTCCTTCCCTGGCATCTACCTTCTTCTGTATCCCATGGAAGTGAGTGGCTTTGGTCAATATATAAAATAATAAGTTAATAGACCTTCAAAAATAGAGAACTCAGACCCAGTGACTATATAGTCAACAGGCTATTTTGTTTGGAAAGGCAGCAAATCAACTGGCTGAATGTCAATTAAACTCATAAAAATCAATTCAATATTTTTAAATCATGCAGATTTTATCAAATTTCACATGCTGGGCATCATTAAGCCACCATGGCAGCATGAATAAACAAATAACCTAAATAAAAGTAGCCTGTAAGCTATTAAGTAAAAATTGATAATGGTTTATTTACATTTTATTTTAGTGGAGGAGGGGAATCGGGTCTCAGAAAGATACTGGACAAATTCAGCAATTCTAATAGATTTTAAGTCAGCATGAATTCAAAATATTAATGTGTGGCTCACAAATCTCAGCATATGCTGGGGAAGCTCTTACTGACTTTCACCAACTTACTAGGTGTCCTTGGACATATTGCACAGCCTTTCTGGGTCCTTAACTCTTCACCTGAATAAAGAGAGAGGCCTTCCATATTGAGTACTGCATATTATTTTATATTATGTAAACTCTAACATGAAAAAGCCACTGAAAACAAAAAATACCTATGAAATACATTTGCTATGTGTATCAAACAAGGTCTGATCAGAGAAAAAGGAAATCATTCAAGTATTTTAAGCAGAAGGAATTTAATGTAAGGAAGTATTTGTATGTGTGATTGAAGAGCTGAGAACCTCAATGGTAAATGGCAGAGGTACAACTGGAGGAGACAAAGGAGGAGATGTCCCCCAGGCCATAGAAGAAAGATGAAAAACCCTGCTTTTCCCTTTCCCGCACCATCCATACTCCCTGGTGCCTCACATTAACCCAAATGCAGCTGGAATAGAAAATTAACAACTGACTCGCACAAAAACCCTGATTTGTGGCATTTGCCAATTTCTATAGTGTAAATACTTTCACCTGGCCAATTTTAAATGATTGGGCAGTGACTGAATTGGAAGTTGGGAAGGGATGCGCAATCACACACCATTATAGTGTTTCCCTTAATAGATATAATACCATAAATAACCTCAAAACCAAAGACAATCAAAAAGAAGCAATAAAATAATTGGGAAATGATGAGGTCAGGAGACATATAGTACCTTTCCTTTTAAATATAATTTATTTAACTGTACAATTTGATAACTGAACGTTTAATGATGATGTGAATTGGTGTTAACAACCAGTTCACTAGATTCTGTACGTTTAACAATCAGCTCTGTCACACTGGTAGGAGTCAGGACCAGCACATCCTGTCCAGTTAACAAGGGAGCCTCCGAGAAGCAGCCTAACAGTGCTCCCTGCGCTATGATACAGAACAGAGCAGAGGAGTACAGAATGAAGCTCAGGACAAACAGATCCAGAAATAGTACATTATAAATCAAAGCAAGGCAAACAGATTAAGGATTACTTAAGTCTTTCCAACAAGAAGGAATTTAGCATCTCTATAACCGACACCTTGCTAAACCCTGGTTAGATGAATCATAATTAGGGTTACAAAATACCTTCCAGGAGAATATGCTGATTGGCTGCTCCCCATGACATCATTTCCAATTCTTTGTCTGTTTTATTTTCATTATTTACTATTGTTTTCTGAAGATAACCATCTCCAGAGCATCACCAATCAAGAAGTACCAAGTATAGCAGTGATTTTTGCACTATACAGTTTTTATTGTTTTCATTCACTCCCACTTTTTTTTTTCTTTAAATTGATTCATCAAGATGAATCTATGGTGGGAAGCCCAATAACAGAGAGGATTTGTAAATAGTTGCTTGGGAGGCGAACGGTACTTGCACACAATTTGTTTTTCTTTCATAGACCTTGGGAAAGTCACTTAGCCTTCCTAGCTTTCAGTTTCCTCATTTATTAATGAAGAAGTTTGATTAAACAATCTCTAAGGTCCTTTCTGGCGATTAAGTTCCATGATTTTATTATGGTGTTGGTGAATTCAGCTTGAGTACTTCATTCTATTTCTCCTTTCTCAAATTTCTCTTATTAACTACCTACTGTAACTGGCAGAGATCTCTTCCCCTTCAATTAAAAGTGCAAGCCAAGGAGATGTAAAAATAGAAAAAGTAATAAAAGATGAGTGAGAGTTTCTAGTGACAATCAGGAATCTTTTCTAAATGGCCACGTCTTGGGAAAGCCTGATCCAGCTTATTTTCTGGGAACTAATGATCAGCTAAGATGAGCTACTGATAGGCCACAGAGGCAAGCGCCATTAACACTTGATTGTCACTAATTCTGAGTCAATGTCTCATTTCAGAGTCATTAGTGGTATTAAAAACTGAAACAGCACACACATACAAAGGAAAAAGCAAGCATTAGGGTATGCTTACAATGAACACATTACTACTGAAATGTAAAAGAAATGTCCATGAAAAGCCTTAATTCAATAAGTGCCTATTCAGAGAATTCTTTATGGAAATTCCATACTAAGTGTTATATAAGATATTAAAAATAAAAAATATTAAAATTGCTTCCTCTACCCTGAAGTTTAGATTCTACACAATATTATGTTCAAGTATGGATTTGTATTTCCTTGACATTGATGATCTTTCAAGACTTCCAATTTTATTTTTTTAATGATGTAACATAAACCAACTGACCACAAAAGCCATTTCAGAGAATGTTTCATAAATCTACTTAAATCTATTTATTCTTTCCCTCTGTATTAAATGAATGCCTATGGATTACCTGCTAAGTGCCAGTCACTGTGTTAACAAAGCTCACCGTCTAGTGGGGAGGAGGGAGGCAGAACAAGTAAGAAGCCCACTGAACACTACAAATAGAAAAAAAGATGACAGTCCTGGAAGTGCATGGAGAGGCCACCTGGCTCAAACCTGAGGGTTCAGGAATAGCTGCTGTAGTGACCATCTAGCATCCTTTTCCTTCCTTTTGAGCACTAGCCCCTGATTTCTATCTGAAGAATTCTCCTAGTTCCCTGCTGTTTGGGTACTCTCCCATCAATTGTCAAGGGCATGTTCATGTTATGGATTTGTGATTCAAGGTAGGCCAATCCTGAGATGTTTTCTCCCAGAAATACTACTCCTGTGATACTGATACAAGATTTAAAATGGTTAGAGGTTTTTCAATGGCAGAACCAATATTGGTTCCTACCACTTCTGTCTTCATTCCCGTCTCTCCCAGGTCTTGAGTTTTTAGCTATTTGTTTCTCTGCACTGTGCTGTACCCTCCTGAACAATTCCTTCTTAGTATATAAGCCGGAGTCTGCTTCTCTTGCTTACTGCCTGCATAGTCTGATAAAAACTGATTCCCAGTATGAGCAGTCAGGTGAGCCCAAGAAATGTTGCTGCCCCAGTAAAGGGGGTGGGGGAGGGGAGGTAGTGCCTAGTAGATTCAAGAAGCTGAAGGAAATTCTGGCTGACTGGAACATAAAGTACAAGGCAGAATTGTATGAGAGAATCCAATGAAGGGTAAGATCATGCAAAGCTTTATAAGCATTCTGAGACCAAAGGTAACAAACCTATTTAAAAAGTATTCGTTAAGTAAAATGTTTTAAAAAGATCACTTTGGTGTCAATGTGGAAAATAGATTGGAGTTTTTAGACTAAAGATAGGAAAACTAGTAAGAAGACTGTTTCAATAATTTATCCCAGAAAGCATAATGGTTTGATTTGAGGTACAGAATAAGAAGGGTAGTCGGGTTTCTGAGAAGTTGTGAGGTTAGACTCAATAGGCTATGCAGGATATAAGATAAAATCCAGGCTTGAGTTTGGTTTAGTTGGTAGATAGAGATTCCATTCACTGAGAGAACATAAAAAGGGATTCTGTTTGCTGAAGAAAATGACCAATCTACCATTTATATGATGAGTTTTGAATAAACTATCCAAATGGATATGCCAAGTAGGTAGAAAGATATATAAATTTGATACTTAGGAGACATCTGAGTAGAAGAAATAAATTTGAATTTGGGAATCACCTATATACAGTTGGAAATAAAGCTATGGTAGTGAATGAGGTCACCTGGGGTGTGTACATTTATTCTAGCACAGAATAGATGTTCAATATTTTAGGGATAGAAACAAAAAGGGCCCGGGGTAACTGTAGAAGTCAGAGGAAAACTAGAAACTACAAATTTATGGACATGAGTATTTCTGGAAGAGAAATATGGGTAATGCTGTCAAGAGATTAAGAAAGATAAAGATTGACAAGTATCATTGGACTTAACAGGCAGGAGGCTATTTGTGGCCTTGGTCAGAGCAGTGGGACAGAAACTGGACGGCAGTAGGTTGGGAAATGAGTAGATCAAGCAGAGACAGAAGTGTAGACAATGCTTCAAAAGAATGTGATGATAAATAGATGTGAAGAAAAAAAAAAAAAACAGAGCTGTCCAGAATGGAGGATGGGATGTGGAATTTAAAAGAATGTGTTTTAAAAGATGGATGTGTCTTGAGTAGTATGATGAAATGTTGGTGTAAAGAAAAAATTGACTAGGATGGTATACAGAATTCAGATGGAAGGATTACCCTCAATGGAAGTAGCAGCACTTTTGTTCAGCAAGAAAGAAGAAAGAAATGTTGTGGGGGTTGATGTAGAAGCTTAAATATTGAACATTGAGAAAATTCCTGTCTAATAACTTGTAGTTGCTCTTAAATTGGGGGAGAAGATCATCTTTTGAAAGTCAGGATTTGTTATGTAAACTTACTGATTATGTCCACATTTGTAGAACTTTTGACTTTTCTCCTATATATTGTGGCCCTATGTAAGCTTCTGATTAAAAGGAATCATATAAGAGCAGGGAGTAGACACTGGTTTCATATGGAATCATATAGTTTCATAGTACTATAAGAACTGACTGATTGATTGATTTACCTAACATTTGTTGTGTGCCTACTATGTGCCAGGTACTGTTCTAGGCATAAGGACTATGGCAATAATCAAGGCGTAATCTCTGTTCTCATGGAATTTCTCATTTATAGTTAGCAGATAAAACAAGGTGGTTTTCAGTAGTGATAAGAGACATGAAGAAAATAATGAGTAGTATGATAAAGAGCAACCGAGAACAGAAGAGTTATTTTGGTACAATGATCAGAGAAGGCTTCTCTGAAGAGATACTTTTTAAGCTAATACCTGAAATGTGAGAAGAAAAGGCCACTCAAAATTCTAGACTCCATAGTCTACTCTAGGAGACTATGCTGGCAGGCGGTGCAAAGTCTTTGGGTAAAATGAACTCGTTTTGTTTGAGAAACAGAAAAAAAAAGTGTAGTTGAGGCAGAGGGGAGAAAATGAAGCTAGAGAGGAAAGATCCTAAGATAGGCACATTCTATTAGCTCTTGAAGGCCAAGATAAGGAATTTATAACACTTGCTTATTTAAATGAGCTAACACTGGAAGATTTCAAAAGAAATGTGATCTGGTTCATGAATATCACTAGTATACAATAAATATGACCTATACATCCTAACACTTGACCAGATCTGTGTTTTTAAAAAGTGGGCTAAAATATATTAAAGAGCTTACTATCAGTTAAGTCTGCTTTTTATGCCTCATGTGCTAAAAACTTTCATTCTATTTGGAAGAAAATGAAAGTAAAAACCATGAACAATAGCATACTGTGTTTCTCACCTAAACTAGAAAGTATAATTGTCAGTAGATCTTTCATCAAGCCCTCTCCACTAAAATTATTTAATAAACTTAGGGAATTATGAATGGAAAACTTATCATGAGGGCCATCAAGATGGTTTTCAAATCCATGTTTTATAAAAAAAAAATTAACAGACTGGTAAGGATACTATAAATTTCATTTGGTATTCTTTTATATTTTAAAGGTTTGGATTCTAAACTATTATGCCTCTTAAAATACTTGTTAATAAATATTAGACTAACTTATTTTCATTTAGTTTTTAGAAGTTCAGTATTTATATTCTAAAACCTAATGGATGATTAGCATTTTGAGGCATTACATCGAATAGTTATTAAGGGTCCAAATAACATAAATCATTAACATAATTCATATAAAAATCTCATAAAACAATAAAAATTATTGATTGCAAAAGCTCCATGTGATCATATTGTTATACTTGAAATTAATATAAAAGGAGAAAGAAGTAAACTGTAATTGAAAAATAAAAAATGATTAAAAAAAAGAACAGCATTACAGTTTTTCATGTTTAGTGATTTGATTAATCACTTGAACAAAGGCATTGATGACAAACTATTCTAAGTTGCAGATGAAACAAAACTGAAAAAATAAATACTAAATTGGATGGAAGAAATAAATTCTCAAATCAGAGCAATGAACAAGAGTGATCAGGCAAATCTTATCAGATGGAAATGAATAAAACCACACAAGGATGCGATGGAGAGGACAGTTTTCAATTAGCAGCCATTCTAAAAGTTAGATACTAGAGATCTTAGCTGTAAACCCAGGAGTTCAGTATAACCTTACACAGTTAGCAGAAGAATTTCAGTGTCTCACATAAGGAAGAATGCACTGACTGGATCTTCCCTGGAGATTTAATTTTGTCCTGAGGGCCAAATCAAGAGTGTGGATTGCAAACTGAAATGCATGCAGACAAGATTTATAGTTGTGGCAAGAAGTCATTTGAGGTCACCAGGCTAGAACAGAGAAGAAAGTAAGAACAAGTGTATGATGGCCTTTGCAAAGACCACAGAACTCCCTAGTTGAAGAAGAATAAATATCTTTTTATGCCACCCCAGATGGCAGCCTTAGAACCAACCAGTGGAAGTTACAAGGTGAATTATGAATGAATACAAATAAAAGCTTTCTAACAATTAGGTATGTTGTAAAATAGACTGGCATCTTCAGTCTACAGACAGTTCTCTGTCACATAAACTTCAAGCTGAGATCAACCACCCACAGTTGAGAATACTATCTGAGTTAGGACTGGCTCTGTGGTTCTGTCCATCCTTTCCCACCACGGGGGTTTGCATACACTGTTAGAGCTTAGTTGTTAACAAGATGGTGATATGTGATAAGAAAAAGACCCTCAAGATACTACAGTATTTGTTAAATATTTAAGGTAGAAGGTAGAGATTGAAAGACAATTCAAGTTATATTGCAAAAACAATCAGTAAATATGCCTACCATAATATTTCCTCACAAGTCACTTGAGAAATTATTTAAATATCTCCACAGTGATGAAAGTTACATGGGTGACATTACTGAAAACCAAGCAATGAGTGTGAGTACTGCTCCTTCATAGAGATGTGCCATTCCTCATCAAAAGCCTAAAACTGCCTGAAAGACAGTTGATTTATACCAAGAAAATTCAAGGTCCAAAGCATCAAAACCACTAAAATAAACCACCTATACAATATTGGCAACAGAATTCCCAAAGGAGAGTCTAAGCCATTCCAACAAATCCAATCATTGCACTGATTTTCTTGTAACCCATAAAAGTATATTTGCTTCCAGGTGAGAAAATTATAGTTTGAGCACTTACTCATAAAAATGTCTTGATTATAAGATCAAAGTGAATAGTGGACCTGTATCAGAAGCTATGGGACCTGGTCATAACAAACCTAGTATACAAATGAGCCTGGTTGATCAGTCTCTAAAATAGTATTTTCCAAACTGTGAAATCAATATTTACAGAGAGAGAGAAAAGAGTTAGTAATCAAAAGTTTTGAAAACACTGCTAATATAAAGCGAAATTGGCTTCTCAGCACTCTAAATGTATCCTGTGAATATCCAAGAGCATCTATGCTAGTAGTAAATATAGCCTATGTTTACAAAAAGACACGACAGTATATATTTGGAGGGAACAAACTCAGAAAGTAGAGAATAGAATGCAAATCAGTTATGGTGTAGAAATGATCAGAAATCATGTATAACAATTGATGTGCTGGCACACTTTTTAACAAACAGTTCTCAGAGGGGAAAATACATGCACATGTGTACAAACATAAGTTTACTATAAATATGCATATAAATAATAAGTAATAAACAAATAATAAATAATAACAAAATATACAACACTATTATAGATTTAGTATGGCCAACTAAATCTCATTGAACTCTTATATCTGTAACCAACCTATGGGTGCAAATAGTGAAGAAACATAACTCCAAAATAAATGTTGGTTGATACTTTGTGTTTGTTAGAGAGCAAGTTGAAAGAGAAACAGAGGTGCATCAGAACATTTTGAGTGAATTTTTGTTGAGTTAGATAATAGTTTTGAAAACTAGATGACTATTTCTTCAACTTTTCAGGCTTTTCACAATGTAATAGTCACATATATAACACATTTTTTAAAGTTACATTTGCATTATTAACATTTTCTCTATCACTTTTTTTTAAGTCCAGACAACCAGCAAAGCAAAATGTCCAAGCCTTGATTTATGGTGTCTTCTGATTTCTATGATATAAATATTCTCACTCAGCTCTATTTCAAGCTATGAACACAATGGCACTGATTGTGTGCAGAGCTGGGAATAGATACACAGAAGCATGCCATTATGTAGTATGGCTATCTTTTATCCAAATAGTCTCCCGTATCAGCACAACATCATGTGGACAGAGCCTATAGATTCTCCAGTTGGAAAAAAAGAACCCATAGTGGACATCTAGTTTTCTCAGCAATTCCAAGACCCTTCCTGAGAGGCCCATTCATGTCTTGCCTCACAGTGATTACTGGAGGAATCTGGAGCTCAAGCACTGAAGATCAGATAGACTGAGAAGGGAGTCAAGGCTTATGATAACCAATGCTCAGATCTTCGAAGGTCACATTCCTGCTTACAGCAGCACTCAGAGATCCCAGCCAGAAGCTCTACCCATCTGCAGAGCCAAGCTGGTAGCCCCATCTGGACAGGGAGCTTGGTTGACAGTTCTGTCTAATTTGAATCCCCAGCTAACAGACCAGACCATCCATCAAGGCCATTTTATAGCTCTGCCTGTGCAGGGGAGAAAATTCCCAGTCCCACTCAACTGATGAAAATATCCTCTAGCCCCACATAAGGACAGCCTGAACAGTGATGTTGAGCCGTCTCAAAATCTATTCTATATCTATGGTACTGCCCAGCCACTGAACCAAGTCTACAACTCCAACCATCAGTGGAGCCTAACATATGGCCCTGATCAATTTCCGAGCACAGCCTGTGATAGCTCCCAGGCAGAAAGCCCAACCAAAATTCCACTTGATCACAGAGAATAATCTGCTACCCCAGCTGCTAAGAAAGCTGGTCATTAGCCCCACTCAACTGCAGGGTATACTGGAGGCCCCTCCCAGCCAGAGAGCCCATCCAGCAAACTCACTCAAAAGCAGAGCATAGCCATGGTCTACCTGATCTTGAAGACAAGCCTAAAGCCCTGCCAAGCTTAGGGTATAGACTGTTGTTCTGAATGGTTGCAGAGCATAGCTCTGTTCAGTCATGAAGCCAGCCTAAATGCAGAGTCCAGCCAGTGTCACCAACTAATCAGAAAGTACAGCCTGAAGCCTCACCCAACCAAGAACTATTGCAGAGCACAGCCTACTAGCAGCCCTGCCCTTTCAAGAAATACAACCATTGGCACCATCTACCACACCAGAGAACACAACCAGCAGCTCTGCCCAACCAGGGAACCCACCCAGCCACTCTGCTGGAATGTGGATCCAGTTAGCAGAAAGAAGGAAATAAGGAAGATTAGAACAGAAATAAATAAAATAAAGAATAAGAAAAGTAAAAAACTTAACAAAACTAAGAGTTGCTTCTTTGAAAAGATAAACAGCCTGACCAGGTGGTGGCGCAGTGGATAGAGCATCGAACTGGGATGAGGAAGGACCCAGGTTTGAGACCCCGAGGTCACCAGCTTGAGTGTGGGCTCATCTGGCTTGAGCAAAGAGCTCACCAGCTTGGACCCAAGGTCGCTGGCTCCAGCAGAGGGCTACTCGGTCTGCTGAAGGTCCCCAGTCAAGGCACATGTGAGAAAGCAATCAATGAATAACTAAGAAGTCGCAATGCACAACAAGAAACTGATGATTGATGCGTCTCATCTCTCTCCATTCCTGTCTGTCTGTCCCTGTCTATCTCTGCCTCTGTAAAAAAAAAAAAAAAAAAAAAAGATAAACAAAGTTGACAAAACTTTAGCTAGACTAATCAAGAAAAAAATAGAGGACTCAAATAAATCCACAATAAAAGAGGAGACGTTACAACAATTATAATTGAAATACAATGGATCATAATAGAATATTATGAACAATGTACACCAACAAGTAGGTAACCTAGGAGAAATAGATAAATTTCTAAAAACACACAATTTACCAAAAATGAATCATGAAGAAATAGAAAATATAAACAAACTGAAAAAAAGAGTTTGAATCAATAATCAAAAACCTCCCAACAGGCCCTGGCCAGTTGGCTCAATGGTAGAGCATCGGACTGGCATGTGTATGTCCCAGGTTTGATTTCTGTTCAGGACACAAAGGGGAAGCAACCATCTGCTTTTCTACCCCTCTTCTTCCCTCTTCTTTCTCTTCCCCTCCCACAGCCATGGGCTTGAGAATGGCTCTATGGAGCCTCCACTTCAGGTGCTAAAAATAGCTCAGTTGCAAGCATGGCCCCAGATGGACAGAGCATCAGCTCCATATGGGGGTTGCTGGGTGGATCCTAGTTGGGGTGCATGTGCGTGTCTGCTTCACTATCTTCCCTCCTCTCCTTGGAAAAGAAGAAAAAGAAATCTCTGAACAAAAAAAACAGAACCAGATGATTTCACTAGCGAGTTCTACCAAACATTTCAACAATAATTAATACCAATTCCTCTCAAACTTTTCCAAGAAATCAGAGGAGGGAATATTCCCAAACTCATTTTACAAGGCCACATTACCCTGGTACCAAATCCTGATAAGGACATTATAAGAAAGGAAAACTACAGGCCAATATCTCTGATAAATATAAATGCAAAAATTCTTAACAAAATACAAGCCAACCAAATTCAACTGCACATTTAAAGGAACATACAACATAAAAAAGTGGGAGTCATCCCTCAGGTGCAAGAATGATTCAGTATGAAAATCAACAAATGTGATATATCACATTAATAGAAAAATATTTTTAAAATCATATGAACATCTCAATATATGCATAAAAAGCAGTTGACAAACTTCAGCATCGTTCATATAAAAACTCTCAACAAATTGAGTATAGAAGGAATGTATCTCAACATAACCAAGGCTATATATAACAAACACACAGATAACATCATACTTGACAGTGAAAGGTTGACAAGGAACAAGACAGGAATACCCATTCTCACCACTCCTATTTAAAATAGTACTTAAAGTCCTCACCAAAGCAATCAGTCAAGGAAAAGAAGAAGAACACAGCCCTGGCCAGCTGACTCAGTGCATAGAACATCACCCAGCATGCGGACGCCCTGGATTCAAACCCCCATCGGGGCACAAATGAAAAGTGACCATCTGCTTCTCTTCCCCTCTCTCTCTCCCTTCTCTCTCTCTTTTCCTCTCATAGGCAGTGGCTCAGTGAATTCAAGTGTTGGCCCCAGGTGCTGAGGATAGCTTGGTTGATTCAAGCATCAGCCTTAGAAGGGGGTTACTGGGTGGATCCTTGTCAGGCACATGCAAGAGTCTGTCTATCTTTCCACCTATCACTTAAAAAAAGAAAAGAAGAAAAATTTTCCATGTTTGCAGATTACATGATCTTATTTATAGAAAACCCTAGAGAATAATCAAATGGCGATGGTATGGCAGACATTCCAACTGCCACCTCCCAGGACCAAATTGGATTACAACTTAATTTGAGAACAATCACGAAAAAAAACCCAACTTTGGAATAAATGAAGAGGAGTCTATAACCAAGGATCACAGAAGAAGCCACATCAAGACTGGTAGGAAGGGAGGAGATGTGGAAAGGGTTGAGCCGCTCCCAGGAGCAAGCAGCAACTGAGTGTCCGGAGGGACTCTCACTGCGGGGAGGTTCACCCTGAGAGGAGAGGGTCCTAAATACCAGGCCCGGCACCCCAGCCTAGAGCCCCAGAGCCTAGAGAAGGTGCCCATACAGCATTTGGCAGTGAAAAGAGCCAAGGTTTCTGTCTGTGAGAAAGAGACAGGAGCTCTCAGAGGTGCAGGCTCCATCTTAAAAGGCTAGTGCAGAAAATCTTATTCACAGCCACTTTACCTGTGGCTCTGGTGGGAGAGAGCTGAAAGGACTAGAGTTGCATGAGGAGAGTATGAAGTTGGTGGCCCAGGGAGAAACACTATGGGGGATAGCCACTGAAACCCCTATGCTGAGTCATTCTCCATTACTGCAGTCGCTATCTTTCCTGGTTGGAGCAGTCCCTTTGTATGGCATCAGCCTGGGAGAAAGCAACTGCTCCACCCTTGCGAATCTCTCTTGATGCACCCTATAGAGACTGGGCCATTATGAGAAGATAGCCAGAAAGCAGTGACTCAGTTTTCTGACATTAAGACCAGAGATTCTTCCTGACTCCCCACATGCTCCCAAGTCTATGACTTGTGCTTTTGCCACACGGGAGACTCAGTAGAAACTGTCTGGACTCTGGGAAGACCATATCTCTGGGTCTCAGAGGCCACACCCTACTGAGGACCATGAAAAATTCTGGACAGACACCTAGGGCTGAGGGGCGGAACTACACCCAGTACCCTTCCTAATCCCTGAATTGTCCCAGGCTCTGTGGATTTACTTCAGTGGCCAAGTCCAACAAGCAGCCAGCAGACTGCAGGAGGCAGGGTCTCACAGAACCTTGGCATTTTGCTGGACTTCCCCCAGGTCTAGTGTGGGTAAAAGCTAAGCTTAGGTGCATGGCTTGGTATTTCCATGTGCACCTAGGCCCAGCAGAGGCACCTTATAGCTACAGGAGGGTTGCTTAGAGCCAGTCATGGGCAGTTTCCCCCACTAGTCAGCACCAGGTTTCCTCCAGGGATTCCCAGGGTTGGCATATCCAGAGACCTGCTGCAGAGAGCATCAGTTCAGAACCTAATGAACCTTCCTAGTGGTACATCCTAAGGGAGGGATCGTCAGACAACAGACCCAGCTGAGGTGAGTTCTGCTTTCTTTGATCTGCACCGGCACAGCAGCTCACATGCATTGGACAGGGTGGAGCTTCACAGTCAGCAGGCCCAGGTTCTGGATATCCTGCCTGCTAAGCTAGGTTCCACAGGAGAAGGAGAGAAAGGCTTGGAGCATAGACATTCAAAGTGTGGGTCTTCAAAAGCCTATTGTTGGGTCTGGTTGAGGGTCTTAGCCATTTCTGGGGGGCACAGTCAGCTCCAGGGGAGGACTCTCTCAGTATTTCCCCTTGAGACCAGGGGTTCATTAGCTAGAAGAACTTTGGCAAAGGAGACTGTCAGTGCTACCCAATCTGAACCTGCTGCTCATCTTGTTGGGGAGAAATAAAATTTGAATATCCAGCAGTGTCTAAGGAATTAGGCTCTGGAGTAGGGTCCACTTTCCCTATACTGAGCTCCTGACCAAGACACCCCTAAAGTAGGGGGCCCAATTAACAGTATATTCCCAACTACAGCTGCCCTAACCCATCAAGCTTGCAACCTGTACAGGGATTGGTGGCATGAGGCCAGTCTGAGCCCACACTGCAATCTATCTACCAAAGACTCTATGGGAAGACCACACAGCTGCAAGAGGAGGTAGAACAGCTGAAAAGTGGAGGAAAATCTTACAGAGCTTGGGGCTTTTATGGAGCTGCTGTCATCTCTAGGCAAGAGGAACCTGATCCTTAGATAGTTTGGCTCATCCCTCCCACACTACCCAGGCACAGAAAATGCAGACACAAACAGAAAACAAAACAGTAGCTCCAGACAGGTGCTCACAGCAGGTTACAAACAATAGCTGACACTAATGCAAGTGAACCCAGAACCAACACAACCAGTAGTAAGTGGCAGACAGCACCAATGCTGGATTCAGCTAGCTACACAAGCAGCACACCCAAAAAAAGGAGTCCAGCAGGCACCAGACACTGGGAAGAATAAGTACACCCAACAGACCAGACACCACACACTGTCTAATACATATGATCAAAGTTGACCCTTAGAGGAAGGCAACCTAAAGGGATAACCACACCCACAAAAGGACCTACTGCATTCAATACTAACATACAACAGGAAGAAATATAACATACACCCCCAAGAAATATTCCTAGAGCAAAAAATTCAGGTGGTTTGGAGGTCAGTACCACTGAGGCCATCTTCCTCATAAAGACACCAACATAAATTTCAAAGTCAGAGCAGAGCTACCTAATATACAATAAAATGGGCAAAGAAATATGACCCAAATTAATTAACAAGAGAAATCCAAAGAAAAAGAACTAAATAAAATGGCAGTAACCAAACTACCAGACACCAAGTTTAAAAATGATTATTAGGATGCTCAAGGATCTTAGAGCAACAATGAATGATCACAATGAGAATTTAAACAAAGAAATAGCAAGCATCAAAAAGGGCATTGAAATCATAAAAAAGAACCAGTAAGAAATGACAAATATATCAGAAATAAAGACTGCATTAAAAGAAATCAATGGCAGTCTGGTTGAAGTGAAGGATCAAATCAGCAATTCAGAGGACAAGATAAACATAAGCACAGAAGCAGAGCAGCAAAATGAAAAGAGGCTCAAAAAGACCAAGGAAACTCTAAGAGACCTCTGAGACAACATTAAGAGAAACAACATCCACATTATAGGTGTTCCTGAAGGAAAAGAGAACAAACAAGGGATAGAGAACTTGTTTGAAGAAATCATAGCTGAAAATTTTCCTAAATTAATGAAGGAAAAAGTCACATAAGTTCAAGAAGCACAGAGTCCCATTAAAATAAACCCAAGGAGGCCAACATCAAGACACATCATAATTAAAATACCAAAGTTAAGAGACAAAGAAAAAATACTAAAAGCTACAAGAGAAAAACAGTTAATTACATACAAAGGAGCTCCCATAAGGATGACATCTGACTTTCCAACAGAAATACTTTAGGTCAGAACAGATTGGCAAGAAATATTCAAAGTGATGCAAAACAAGAAACTACACCAAGACTACTTTATCCAGAAAGGCATTAATTTAAAATTGAAGGAGAAATAAAAGCTTCCTAGAAAAACAAAAACTCAAGGAATTTATTATAATCAAACCAGTACTGCAATAAATGTTAAGGGGCCTGCTATAAAAAAGAATAAAAAAAAAGAAATTGAGAGAAAGAGGACAGAGTCAAAGAATAAAATGGCAATATATAAGTACATATCAATAGTGACTTTAAATGTAAATGGATTATATGTTCCAAACAAAAGGCATAGGGTAGTTGCATGAATAAGAAGATAGGACCCATATATACACTGTATAAAAGAGACCCACCTCAGGACAAAAAATATACATAGACTGAAAGTGAAGGGATGGAAAAAAGTATTTCATGCAAGTGATAATGAAAAAAAAAGCTGAGGTAGCAATACTTATATCTCACAAAATAGCCTTTAAAACAAAGACTATAGTAAGGGACAAAGAAGGTCATTACATAATGATAAAAGGAACATTCCAATAGGAAGATATAATCATTGTAAATATTTATGTAACTAATATAGGAGCACCTAAATATATAAAGCAGATTTTGATGGACATAAAGGCTGAGATCAACAGCAATATTATAATAGTAGAGGATTTTAATAACCCAGTAACATCAAAGGACAGATTCTCCAGACAGAAAATTAACAAAAAAACAGCAGCTTTAAATGACATACTAGATCAACTGGATTTAATTGATATCTTCAGAACCTTTCACCCCAAAACAGCAGAATATATATTCTTTCCAAGTGCCCATGGTACATTCTCTAGGATAGACCACATGTGAGGACTCAAAACAAGTCTTAACAAACTTAAGATGATTGAAATCATATCAAGCATCTTCTCTGATCACAATGGTGTAAAACTAGAAGTCAACTACAATAGAAAAACTGAAAAACATTTAATTCAAACACTTAGAGGCTAAATAGAATGTTATTAAATAATAAATAGGTTAACAATGTGATCAAGGAAAAAATAAAATAAGTCCTTGAAACAAATGAACATACAGCAACCCAAAATCTATGGGACAGAGCAAAAGCAGTTCTGAGAGAGCAGTTCATAGCACTACAGGCATACCTGAAGAAGCAAGAGAAAAGTCAAATAAGCAACATAAACCTGCATCTAAAAGAACTAGGAAAAGGACAATAAATAGAGCCCAGAGGAAGTAGAAGGAAGGAAATAATAAAGATCAGAGTGGAAATAAATGACATAGGGCTAAAAAAACACACACACACAAAAGATCAATGAAACCAAGAGCTGATTCTTTGAAACCGTAAACAAGATTGACAAACCTTTAACTAGACTCATTAAGAAAAAAAGAGAGGACCCTAATAAATAAAACTAGAAATGAAAATGGTGAAGTAACAACTGATACCACAGAAATACAAATGATTGTAAGAAAATACTATGAAAATCCATATGCCAAAAAATTGGACAATCTAGATAAAATAGATACAGTCTTAGAAACATACAATCTTCCAAAACTCAATCTGGAAAAATCAGAAAACCTAAACCCTTGGTCAGCAAACTGTGGCTCGTGAGACACATGCAGCTCTTTGGCACCTTGTGTGTGCTCTTCCACAAAGGGTACTCCACCCTAATTAAGTTAATAACAATGTACCTACCTATATAGTTTAAGTTTAAAAAATTTGGCTCTCAAAAGAAATTTCAATTGTTGTATTGTTGATATTTGGCTCTGTTGACTAATGAGTTTGCCAACCACTGAAGACCAATGACAACAAATGAAGTTGAAACAGTCATCAAAAAAATCCCAGCAGACAAAAGTCCTGGACCAGATGGCTTCACAGGCAAATTTTAGCAAACATTCAAAAAAGAACTAACACCTATCCTTCTCGAACTAGTCCAAAAAAATTCAAGAGAAGCAAAGACTTTTAAGCTCATCTTATAAGGCAAGCATTATCTTCATTCCAAAACCAAGTAAAGACACTACAAAGAAAAAAAAAGCTATATAGGTCAATATCCCTGATGAACATAGATGCTAAAATTCTCAACAAAATATTATCAAATCAGGATCCAGCAATACATTAAAAAGATTATACATGCCCTGGCCGGTTGGCTCAGTGGTAGAGCGTCGGCCTGGCGTGCAAGGGGTCCCGGGTTCGATTCCCGGCCAGGGCACACAGGAGAAGCGCCCATCTGCTTCTCCACCCCTCCCCCTCTCCTTCCTCTCTGTCTCTCTCTTCCCCTCCCGCAGCGAGGCTCCATTGGAGCAAAGATGGCCCTGGCGCTGGGGATGGCTCCTTGGCCTCTGCTCCAGGCGCTAGAGTGACTCTGGTCGTGACAGAGCGACGCCCCGGAGGGGCAGAGCATCGCCCCCTGGTGGGCATGCCGGGTGGATCCCGGTCGGGCGCATGCGGGAGTCTGTCTGACTGTCTCTCCCCATTTCCAGCTTCAGAAAAATACAAAAAAAAAAAAAAAAGATTATACATCATGATCAAGTGGGACTTATTATGGGGAGGCAAGGCTGATACAATATTTGCAAATCAACAAATGTGATTCATCACATAAACAAAAGGAAGGATAAAAATCACATGATTATATCAATAAATAAAGAAAAAGCATTTGATAAAATCCAGCACCCATTTATGATCAAAACTCTCAGCAAAGTGGTAATATAAGGAACATCCCTCAACATAATAAAGGCTATATATGACAAACCAACAGCCAACATCATTCTCAATGGGCAAAAATTAAAAGCAATCCCCTTAAGGTCAAGAACAAGACAGGGTGCCCCCTTTCACCACTCTTATTCAACATAGTTCTGGAAGTACTTGCCACAGCAATCAGACGAGAAGAAGAAATAAAAGGCTTCCAAACTAAAAAAGAAGTAAATCTGTTATGATTTGGTGATGAGATGATACTGTACATTGAAAACCCTAAAGTCTCTGCCAAAAGCTACTAGACCTGATAAATGAATTTGGCAAGGTGGCAGTTTATAAAATTAATAATCAGAAATCAGTTGCATTTTATTTTACACCAACAATAAACTGTCAGAAAGAGAAGTTAAGGAAACAATCCACTTTATTAATACAACAACAAAAGAAATAAAGTACCTAGGAATAAATTTAACCAAGGTGGTAAAAGATTTGTACTCAGAAAATTATAAGACATTGAAAAAAGAAATTAAGGAAGATATAAACAAATTGAAGCATCTATCATATTCATGGATAGGAAGAATAAACATCATTAAAATATCTATACTACCCAAAGCAATATATAGATTCAGTATAATTCCTGTTAAAATACCAATGATACTTCACAGATTTAGAACAAATATTCCAAAAATTTATATGGGACCAAAAAAGAACTCCAATAGCCTCAGCAATCTTTAAAATGAAGAATAAAGTGGGTAGTATCACACTTCCTGATATCAAGTTATACTACACGGCCATTGTAATCAAAACAGCTTGGTATTGGCATAAAAACAGGCATATAGATCAATGGAACAGAACAGAGAATACAGAACAGCTTATATATTGATATAATCATGTGATTTTTATTCTTTATTTTGTAATGGAACAAAACAGAGAATACAGAACAGAACAGAACAAAAAAATCCACATCTTTATGGTCAATTATATTTGACAAAGGAGGCAGGAGTATGCAATGAAGTAAAGACAGTCTCTTTAATAAATGGTGTTGGAAAAATTGGACTGGTACATGAAAAAAAAAAATGAAATTAGACCAGCAACTGACATCATTCACAATAACAAACTCAAAATGGGTAAAAGACTTAAATGAACGTCACAAAACCATAAACATCTTGAAAGAAAACATAGGCAGTAAATTCTCCAATATCTCTCATAGTAATATTTTTGCTTATATATCTCCACAGGCAAGTGAATTAAAGGACAAAATAAACAAATAGGACTATCAAACTAAAAAGCTTTTGCACAGCAAAAGACACCATTAACAAAATAAAAAGGCAACCCACACAATGGGAGAACATATTCAATACATCTGATAAGAAGTTAGTACCAAAATTTATAAAGAACTTCTAAAACTCAACACCAGGAATGTAAACAATCCAATTTAAAAAATGGGCAAAGGAACTGAATAGACACTACTCCAAAGAGGACATACAGATGGCCAATAGGCATATGAAAAAATGTTCAATGTCACTAATCATCAGAGAAATACAAATTAAAACCACAATGAGATACTACCTCACACTGTCAGAATGGTGCTCATTAACAAATCAACATACAAGTGCTGGCGAGAAACACACAAGTGTGGAGAAACAGGAACCCTCCTGCACTGCTGGTGGGAATGCAGACTTGTGCAACCTCTGTGGAGAACAGTATAGAGATTCCTCAAAAAATTAATAATGGAACTGCCTTTTGACCCAGTTATACAACTTTTAGGAATATATCCTAAAAAAATCCCAAAACACTGATTCAAAAGAAGATATGCATTCCCATGTTTATTGCAACATTGTTTACAATATCCAAGATCTGGAAACAGCTCAAGTGTCCATCAGTGGATGAGTGGTTTAAAAAGCGGTGGTATATATACACAATGGTATACTATGCCACCATAAAAAAGGAAATCTTACCATTTGTGATGACAGGGATGGACCTGGAGATTATTATGCTTAGTGAGATAAGCCAGGCAGAGAAAGACAAATATCATATGATCTCACATATGTAAACTCTAATGAACACGGTGAACTGAGGAACAAAATAGAGGCAGAGGTGGGGTCACAGGGGGATCAGAGGGACAACTGTCAGAGGGAAGGGGAATAAGCGGACAGGATTAGAGAAGGTGAATGTATTAGTGAAATTATATATACATAACACATAGATAAAGATAACAGGACAGCAAATCCCAGAGGGAAAGGGGGAGTCAGGGTAAGGGGTGCAAAGGCAGTATAATACTGGGCACATTGTTGGGGGAGTGAGGGTGTTATATTGAGTGGGACACTTGGATCCATGTTTACACAATAAATTAAAATTTTTGATAAAAAAAAAGAGATCCCTAGAGATTCTATCAAAATCCTATTAGTCATAAACAAATTCATTTCTTCTTTTTATTTAGAAATTAAATTTAATGGGGTGATACTGATCAATAAGAGTACAAAAATTTTAGGTGAACATTTCTATAGCATTTGAACTGTTGATTGCATTGTGTGCCCATCACCCAAAGTCAAATCATTTTCCATCACCATATATTTGTCCTTTTTTTTTTCTTTTTGACAGAGACAGAGAGAGAGTCAGAGAGAGAGAGAGATAGGGATAGACAGACAGGAAGGGAGAGAAATGAGAAGCATCAATTCTTTGTTGCAGCACTTTAGTTGTTCATTGATTGCTTTCTCATATGTGCCTTGACCAGGGGCCTACAGCAGACTGAGTGACCCCTTGCTTGAGCCAGAAACCTTGGGCTCAAGCTGGCAAGCCTTGCTCCAATCAGATGAGCCCACAATCAAGCTGGCGACCTCGGGGACTTGAACCTGGGTCCTCTGAGTCCTACTCCGACGCTCTATCCACTGCGCCACTGCCTGGTCAAGCTATTTGTCCTTCTTTACTTCTTTTTCCCTGCCTCTGTCCCCTAGTAACCATTTCACTTTAATTATGTCCATGAGTCTCAGTTTTATATCCCATTTATCTTTGAAATCATATAGTTCTTAGCATTTTCTGATTTACTTATTTCACTTAGTATAATGTTCTCATGGTCCAACCAGGTTGTTGTAAATGGCAATATATCATGCAAAACTCAATAGTGTATTGCATACTTGAAAGTTTCTAAGAGAGTAGATCTTAAAAAGTTTTCACAACACAAAAATAACAGTAACTATGTAAGGTGAAAGATCTTTTAACTAACTTTATTAGCTAATTATTTTGCAATATATACATATATCAAATAATCATGTATACCTTAAACTTATACTGTTTTACATATATATCATTAAAAAATAAAATTTATGTAATAAAATATAATAAAAATAAAATTTTAAACACTTAACAACCAACTTATCATCTAGAATGAGCTGGCTGTAGCACACAGTTCATGTGACCAGAAAACACTTTTGACCTCTGAACATCATTTGGGTCTAGTAGTCTCTGAAACTCACTTTAGGAAATATGGTTTTATGGGAACCCTGACAAGCCGCCTCAACTATGTTCTCTAAATATCTTTACTTTCACACCTAGCATTTAAAATAAAATACCATGTAGTTTCAACTTATATACATACATATTTTAAAAAACACTAGTCTCTCATATTCATATTAGAATTTTCTTAAGTATAGTTCTTGACATACTAAAATAGCTCTTAGAGTTTAAAATATCTATCAAATTGCTTATGTTGTGCTCAATTAATGTTCATATTATAATAAACTGGTTGAATTCAAATAAAATATATAATATAGAACGCACAAAAACTTACTCATTGGATTCATATATGAAACATATTTACAAAATATACCTACCCTGAAAATTTTAATTCTAGAGGTTCTGATTTAGACAAAAGTAAAAAAAAAAAAAATCACTTAAGTAACAGCAGTTGCTTAAACCAATAGTGAAAGGGAGACATTAAAATTTTCCTTTGAAATAAAGCCAAAAAAGTCTTAAGTTTCTTACTGGGGTTCTGGTTTTTAGTAATTGGTTTATTTGAAGGTTAGATACACCCTGCTGATAATTCATTTTTAAATTTAGATTGCAGTAGTAGAGAGAAATCCAGCCAATAAGGGGAAATACTGAAAAAAAAAACCAATTCTTGCTGGATAGTCATTGCTATGGCTGAATAAGATGTTCCAGGAAACCTGTTGGTGGAAAGTAAACTTGCATGGTGGGAAATGCAGGAGATATATATATATATATATATATATATATATATATATATATATATATATATATATATATAGTCCTGGAGGAAGGGATTTAAAATCAAGTCCACACCCCATAAATGGTTTCCATGGATACACTGGCATCATTGGACCTCATATTGGAGTGGGAGGCAGGTGAACATATCCTGAGAGGAAAAGTAAGAGCCTGAAGAAACAGAGAGAAGCCCTCCTTTCAGAAGATCAAGCAATCCATTGGGGAAGGACCACAGGCAAATGCTTGCTGCCAAATGCTTTATTTGGAAAGCCACTCATGGGACAATGGCTTTTATGTCTTCTATATATTTATAATGGCATCCAACAACTCCTCATTTTTTCTGAGAATTTGGATTTCTCTTCTTTTAACTTTTTCAAGGAAATATATTTCATGCTCAAGTAAAAAGTTGATTTTGTCCAGCTTTTCATAAGTGTCCTCTACACTCAGAGCTTTTGATGACATTCTTTCTCTGAATGGCAGCATCATTTAAAAATGACTATTCTTCATAGTCATTTGTAAGACTAATCTTGTCAAAATTTTGTATCTTCAATTTGTTCACTAAGTTTTATGGAAAGCTGTTTTCTCATTCATACATAACACCCTACATTTAACTGAGCAAAACCTTCTGAACCAGAAGAAGAGAACTATAAAAGATGGAATGATTGCTTCCCTGACTACTTTCTCCCAGGACTCAGTGTCATGTCTTTAGGCCACTCTACCAAAACCCTATGCAGCTGCTCAGAGACCAGCCCTAAGAAGAGTTTCACTTCCTTCTGCAGATACCTCTGCAGATGTCCCAGCAGAACTCTTAGCATATTTTTCTACAGGTGCCATGGCTCCATTGGGCCATAGAGAACAACCCTCCACCACTACCACCACCACCACATAGCACTTTTCCAAGAACCCAAATCAAATCCACATTGGACAACCAGAAAAAAACTAAGTGAGGATTATTTAGACAGAAGGACAAAAATGTAAAAAAATTATTTGCCTACTCTAATGCCTAATGCTCCATCTTTTCTCTTTTTTTTAAAAAAAAAATTAACATTTGGCCTGGCCTGTGGTGGCAGTGGATAAAGGGTCAACTTGGAACACTGAGGTCGTCGGTTTGAAACCCTGGGCTTGCCGGCCAAGGCACATATGGGAGTTGATGCTTCCTTGCTCCTCCCTCCTTCTCTCTCTTTCTTTCTCTCTCAATCCTCTCTAAAAATAAATAAATAAAGTCTTAAAAATTAACTTTTAAAAGAATAATACACATAGAGAATAATGCCAAATCATTAGTGCATAGCTCAATTAATTTTCAGAAATTTGGATAAATCTGTATAACTGTTGCCCTGGCCAATAAATAGAACAATACCTGCTCCCCCACAGAAGCTCTGCCTGTATCCTTTTGAAACCTCTATATATTCTCTTTTATTGAAGGTTATAAATACTCTGATATCTAAAGACATAAATTAGTTTTAGTTATTTTTAAACATATACTATATACTCTTCAAGTATAGTTCTTTTTGTCAAACCTTAAATTTGTGTGATTAATCTGTGCTGAATATAGCAGTACTTCATCCATTTTCATTACTGTGTGGAATTCCATTAAATAAATATATCATAATGTGTTTATTTATTCTACTATTGCTGAACATTTGAGTCCATCTCAGTTTCTAGTACAAAAAATAGGTTACTATGAAGGTTTGTTTTTTCTATCTCCTTAGGAACGTATGTGTGCAATGTTGCTGGATCTAGTCCTAGAATTGAAATTACTGAGTCAGTGAGTTGGTATATGCAGGTAGATATTGCCAAATAGGGTCCAGAGTGGTGGACAAATTCCTAGTTCTACCAGCATGTAGCCATCCTGTTCAACTTTTATTAGTATTAAAGTCTCTAATTTTTGCCTTTCTCATAAATTTTGATTTTAAAATAGTCACAATATTTTAAATATGGTGATTTTAAATTGCATTTTTCTAATTACTAATGAGATTCAGTGCCTTTTCATATCACTATTTCTCATGCCAATGAGAAATTATCTTTTTTGAAGGACTGCTATAGGTCCTACCATTTTTCCAAGGGGAAGTCTTTTTTTTTACTGATTTGTAGAAATTACACATTTCTACAAGCCCTTTCTTGGTTATCTTTGTTCTAAATATTTTCTCCCAAATTGTGGATTGTGTTTTGCAGTCTCTAAACAAGGACATTTTATACATACACACACACACACACACACACACACACACACACACACACAACAACAACAACAACAACTCAATATTGACATGGACAAACTAAGCAATCATTTTCTTTAGTCAGTGATTTTTGTATCCTATTTCTTTGTCTGCTCCCAGGGCATGAATTTATCTCCTAAGTTACTATCTATTGTTGTACCATTTATGTCTACTATTTCCCTGAATTGATTTTTTGTATTGATACAAAGTAGAAGTTAGGTTTTCTATTTTTCATATGGATATACAATTGACACAGCACCATTTATTGAAAATAAAATTGTCTATTCCTCACAGGTGTAAAGTACAAAGTTTATAATAAATTAAGTCTACAATGCTTCATGGGGCTAATTCTGGACTCTGTTCTAATCAATTAGTATATTTATATATCTATGTGCCAATACCACACTGTCTTCATTATTGTACCTTTACAATAAGTTTTCATATGAAATAAAGTCATTCCAATCTACTCAAGATTATTCCTGTTCTTCTTGGTCCTTTGCAATTCCATAGAAATTTTAGAATCTGGTTCTTAATTTCTACACAAATATACATTAAAAAGAAAACATTCTAGGTTTTGACAAACATAGTCTAAAATGTATAGATCTACTTGGGGAATTTGACATCTCTGTAATAATGAGTCTTCCAATTTAATACGTTCCTTCATTTATTTAAGTCTTCCATGTATTTTCAATATTTTACAAATAAATACAGAACTGTGCAGAAGTTTCTGTTTCCTCTAATGTCAGTTTTGACAGGTTATACTTTTTGATAACTATGTCTATTATATCACATTTTTCTAATTTACTGAATTAATTTATATAGTGATGCCCCATTTTTTATTCTTGTTCTTGTCTTTCTGTCTTTTGAGAATTGGACAGTTTGTTGGGGATTTATAAAATGTATTAGTTTTTTAAAAAATTGGGGGCTTTCTGATTTTTCTCTATTGTATACTACTTCTATATTTCATTCATTCATGAGTTTACCTTTATTATTTTCTCCACTTAGTAACTTTTAGTTTGTTATTCTTTTGCTGAATTCCTGGGAAAAAATACTCTTAATTTATCTGTAGCCATTGTTCTTTTCTAAAAGGCATTTAAGACCATACATTTTCTACATATGGCTATAGATAAATTGCACAAGTTCTAATGCATCATTTTCATTATCTTTTAAAGTAAAATATTTTCTAGCTTACATTGTGACTCCCACTTTGATCCATGGACAATTAAAAATATTTCTTTAACATATGGGGATTTTTGTAATTATATTTTTATTATTGATTCCTAGTTTAATTTCACTGTGGAATTTAAGTGTTTTTAATCCTTGAAAATTTGTTGAGACTTACTTTATAGCCCTGTAAATGATCCATGTACAGTTGAACAAAAGGTGTGTCCTGTTGTTTGTATGTGTAGAAATCTTTCAATATATATTTGCATGAGGTCATATTTGTTACATATGTGTTTTAAATCTTCTATGTCCTTATTGATTTTTGGCATTTTGTTCTTTCAGTTACTGAGAGAGGTGTATTAAAATCTTCTACATTTGAGAATTTATTTTTGGCAGGTAGGTAAGTAAGAAGGTAGATAAATAGTCAGATGATCTAGAGATAGAGATATATGGAGAACAAAGACAGAGATGCTACTTTTCATACAAAATTTGCATACCAGTTTAGAATTATTTCATTTTTGTTCCATTCTTTCTGTATCCTTATATTTTAAATACAACTCTTATAAAGTAACATGTAACATATTTTTAGTTTGCTTTTTATTCATCCAGCCAACATGGGAGTATTTTATATTTGCAAATGTAAATGTATTTACATCTAATAAAATAATTGACATATTTGGGTTTAATCCTACCATCTTCCTATTTACTTTTTACTTGTTCCTGTATAGAATCCTTCTTCCCTTCTTCTCATTTTATTTCAAGTTTATCATATATTTTACATTATTATATATATTTCCCTCAATTAGCTGGTTGATTATATATTTTTACATAGTATTTCAGGGTTTCCCTTAGATTTACAAACTTATCTTCAATTATTAAGGTCTATTATAAATTAGTGCCTTAATATTTTACTAATATTTTAATGATACAAAATTATACTTAATCTTACTAAAATATAAACAAATTTTCAGTGAGAGAAATGTGCTTAAAATGCTTCATTTTCTATGAAATTCAATTTTAACACTTTGAGATATAACAATTAGAACATTTGATTTTAAATTCACATTTATTTCAATATTTGGCTGTCTTACTTAGAAAACATACATCAGCCAAGTATATAGATACAAATAAGAAAGCTCCTTGCATGTATTAAATTATGACATGGTTTTCAATCTCACCCTCCAATTGGAAAAAGATTTGTGTGATCATTCAGTTAATAAATTCTTATCCTCCCCAAATTCAATCATTTGTTTTTACAAACTAATTGGTAAGTGTTGTATTCTTTTTTTTTTTTTTTAATTGTTTTGGGCCCTGTCTGGTTGACTGAGTGGTAGAGAGTCAGTCTGGAATGTGGATGTCCTGGGTTTGATTCCAGGTCAGGGTACACAAGAGTAGTGACCATCTACTCCCTACTTCCCTCTCCCCCTTCTCTCTCTCTTCCCCTCCCACAGCCAGTGGCTCAATTGGTTCAAGCATGATCCCGGGCAATGAGGATAGATGCTTTGGAATGCATAAGCCTCAGTTGCTAAAAATAGGTTGGTACTCCAGCATTGGCTCCTGATGGGGTTGCTGGGTAGATCCTGGTTGCAGCACATGCAGGAGTCTGCCTCACTATCTCCCCTCCTCTCACCTAAAAAAAAAAAAATTGTTTTGAACATGTGTAATACTATTCAACAAGTTAGAAAATTTCTTTCCAATTAGACCATTTTCCGCAATAAAATCACATAACAATTATAACCTTTCCAAATGTCATTTTTCAAAGTGCTCTTCCCATAACATGAGTATCTTTTGAAAAGCATTTACTTTCTCATTTACTATTAAAATATCATCTTTCTGTTGAAGGGACCGATTAAGAGTGTGTACTTTTAAACTATCTTTTTAAGTAACATACTGGAGAGTGCTAGTTAACATCATGAAAGGTCAGCAAATTTAAAGCATTTGTGTGTTTGTAAAAGAACAAAGTATTACTCATCTTTCAGCTTTTCATCTTTTTTAGGTAATTTGCCACAGGGTCAAGAACAAACTTCCATGTGGTTAAAATTCTTTTCATGGTCATCCTCCATCTCATTATAAACATCATAAAGATGCAATATTTAAAGGTCTTCAAAAAAAAAAAGAAATCAACCAATCAATGATATCCTGTTGCACTTCAGTCATATCTAACTTTAACATCTTTGCTGCAAGGCTTCTGCTGAGAATGTTGCAGAAAGTGAATTTCACTTGTGATTCATTCTCTGGGTTATACTCCCAGAATCCTTTGTATTTATTTATTTTTTTAATTCTAGTCAAAATATATAGCTAAACTTACTCAGCTTTTCAAGGAAATGATTGTTTTTAAAAACCAATTAACATATATATAATCTATGGTTTGATGTTTTTCTGAATCACAAAGTAGTTTTTACGTTTTTTTTTTAATTGAAATAGAACTTAATAGATACCATCAACTGAAACATGACAAAGCCACCTGTAAAGTCAGGCAGTTACACAGCAAACATTCCATGTTTTTCTAATACTTGTTTCTTTAAATGATTAGCAGTGTTTTCTCTGGGCTTTCCAATAGTATTTGCTGGCAAACAAATGCATATTAGTTTATTGCCATTTGTTTGCCATTTGTAATACTAGTCACTTTTTTTTTTACCATAACTGTAAGAATAAGGTGTTTCCAAATTTGTGGTATCTTTTTTAGTATTAATGACCATTTACTTGTTCATTTAACAAGTATATTTTTTACTGTATGCCACATGCTGTTCTAGGCTGAGGGTACAGCATAACGTTTAGTAAATTTTAGCAAAAGATTGAATATCTCCTGATTTTAAGTATCATTGAAAAAATGTACAGGTTTTTCATGTTTTGGTTGTTTTATTTTTAATTGCCTTGTTAACTGCTTTGTCTTATTTCCATTAGATCATAGCTCAAGCACAATATAAAGTGAGGATGACGTTCGTTAACAATAGTAGATGAAAATTTATTTTTTAATAGTCTTTTTCTTGCCTGACCAGGCAGTGGTGCAGTGAATAGAGCGTCAGACTGGGATGCGGAGGACACAGGTTCGAAACCTTGAGGTCCCTGGCTTGAGCGTGGGCTCATCTGGTTTGAGTTCGGCTCATCTGGTTTGAACAAGGTTCACAAGCTTGAGCCTGAGGTCACTGGCTTGAGCAAGGGTCACTTGGTCTGCTGAAGGCCCACGGTCAAGGCACATATGAGAAAGCAATGAACAACTAAGTTACTGCAACAAAGAATTGATGCTTCTCATCTCTTCCTCTTCCTGTCTGTCTGTCCCTATCTGTCCCTCTCTCTGTCTCTGTCTGTCACACACAAAAAATAGTTTTTTTCTTACTATACTTACTTGTCTTATTATATCATTGTTCTTTTTCCTTCACAGTGTCATCATCACCATTTCTCTTGTTAACTATGTTTGCATTATTAAGATGAAATTTAATCCATGGTGTCTCTATAAATCAGAGTCCAGGCAACAAATACATCATTCTAGTTATTTTAGCAAAGAATGTAATAAAGGAAATCGATCAAGAGGTATTGGAGGACTTAAAAAGAAAGTGAAACTGTAGTTACAGAGACAGTAACTTCAGGAAACTGGTTCCACTCCTGGGGCTAGAGAGTAAAGAGAAAACAATGGGGTTAACAGACCCAGAAGCTAGGGGTGCCTGAGGGACCTGGGGTCCATATCCCTGAGGAGATGCACACACTGGCTCCTCAGGCACTTAGAGGAAGGGCTGGGGGTGGGAATCAGGGGCTGAGGAGGTGGTGCTGCCTGGCTGGGGTTGCCGCATCTGAGGGGCATACTGAAGCTGGTTTGGGGGTGTGGGAAGAGCTGGAACAAACCCACTGGGGTGACAATAGCAAAAGCAGCAGACAAATAGGAAGGAGCAAGCTCTTGCTCCCCCCCTCCCAGCTTTCAGGTTGGGAAAACAGAACAAGAAGCAAACTCACAAAGCAGAAATGTGGTTTTTACATCTCAACCCTCATGTCACAGAGCAGAGTAGTGTCAGGCAAGATACAATAGCATAATACCCAGTGGTATTGCTGCAGAAATACTTTTAAACCACTGTTCATTTTCTGAGGGATAGTTTATTTAAAATTAGGTAATATAATTCATAAAATCACAAAACTAGGCTATATAGGCTGCATTATGTCACAATTATTAAAAGGAGAAAAATGTCTGTGAGCATTACAGTGTCCAACCTTGTATATGAAACTCACCTAACATACATGTTACCATCCAACAAAAAGACCAGGATTGAAGGAGCCAATGCCAATCTGGATAAGGGGTTATAATTAAAGATTAATGGATTTTATTTTTCATGTAAATAGGAATTGACATACTAATTGTTTTTTTAATCACACTTATCAGATGGTCATGTAAAAAGAGCTATCCTTCCCTTTGGAGACCATTGGTCTAGGCCAAGGGCTGGAAAACAAAGGGCTCCTGGACTAAATTCTGTCAGCTGCTGTCGCAATGACAAAATCTACTTGGAGACCAGATGAAATGGATCAAGGGACCAAGGGGAGGCAATGTGCTGTCCTGGTCAGCAGATTGAAGGACTGAAGCCCTGTCCCCAGCCTTACTCAGTTAATTATTGGCAAGTACAAATAACTCAAGGAATCAGAAAGAAGAAGTTCTCAGGGGGTGAAGTGAAGGGCAAGGAACATGTTGACTCCTAATCTCTGTTCTGAGACCTAAACATTTTTTGTTGCTAAATCTTATCCTGCTGTTTTGCTGTTTTCAGCATGCACTGTCTCCCGTGTGGGCTCTGAGAGGCCCCTAGACTCTTGTCCATTCAGGGCTTTTGCCCTAGGGTACCTCGCTGTCTCTGATTGTTATCCTAACTTTATGTTTTCACAGCATGTTCCCATAAGCTGCCTGTTTTTTAAATAAAGTTTTATTAGAACACAACTATGCCTGTTCACTTTCATCTTGCCTATGGGTGCTTTCAAAAGACAACAGTGAAAGTGAATACTTGCAACAGAGACCATATGTCCTACAAAGCCTAAAATATTTGCTATTTGGTCTTTCAGAGGAAAACACAGCAATGTCAAATAGAATTCTCTGCAATGATGGGAATGTTCTGTATCGGCATTTTCAATTACAAGAACCACTAGCCACATGTGGCTACTGAAGACTTGAAATGTAGCAAGTACAACTGAAGAACCAAATATTTAATTTAACATAATTATTTTTAACAGCCACATGGGGCCAGTGGCTACTGCATTGAAGAGTACAGAATAGAAAATAGAAACTGGAAAAGTGACTGCTCTTGAGCCATCTAGAATTGATTTTTTATTATACTTCTGTCTTAGAGGATGTGTATAGGAGTGCATTGGCATTGCTATATTCCTGTGGTTGACATTGCTCATATACACCAATATCTAGGTCTCTTACCTGTCCCAGGACATTGAGGAGAATGATCCCTCATGCCTTGGAAGTTAAGTGTGGCCATCTCACTAGTCCTAGAGAGAAAATGCAAGTAGGAATAATGCATATCCAGGCCAAAGCACGTGCACACCAGTGCTCCGCTCTCCAGTGCACTCTTACCCAGCTGAGGCAAATCCCAACACACTATGTAAGAAGTCAGTGCAGAGGTGATGTTACGATCTCTCTTCACCTGAGCCATTGATTGATGACTGAATAAAAAAAAGGCACTCCTCTGGCCCCTACTGGTTATGTAGCATGAATGATTAGTGAATATCTTTGGTCTTAAGGAACTGATGTTTGGAGTATTTTTATCCTGGCTTAATTTAGCCTTGACATAATCCTCTAATAATTAGATTCAAATGGGCTCAGAAAACCCTCTCTGCCCTCTTTGCCTAAAGTCTGCCAGATAAAGTCAGGTATATTACACAAGCCAGGAAGATGATCCTGCAACAGGGACATTCCATTAGGTCTGATATCTTAGAGCTCTGTGCCACTGTGATTTAAATTGGACTTGTCACCTGATGCAATCAGCAACTTTTAAAAGCCTGTCCTTCCTCATCCAGGTCCGGCTTCCATTGTACAGATGTAGGATGGGAGGATTAGCTTTGGAGTCAGACAGGCCCAAATTTGAGTCCTGACTTTCCATTTTAGCAGCTATAATGGTGATGGTTAAATCACTGGGCTTTTTTAAGTCTCAATCACTGTTTGTTCAAAATGCACATAATTGTAACAACCTTATCTGATTGGCATAGCATTAGCAGTGATTTATAATGACTGCTAATGTCCCCCTCACCTCTGCAAACATTTCGTGTGCCCTCGGGGCACTGCAGATTTGCCCTGGCTCCTCCCTTCACTGGAGATTTCCTTGGCATTCCACACTGCCTCTACTTAAAACTCTCTTTTGTTGTATCAGTTGACCATGATGTCTCCCTCTTCTGAACTCTGTCTCTTAACCCTTGGAAGCTCCTACTCATCAATCAAAATCTGGCCTCCAATCAAATGCCTTCTTCTCAATGAAAGCTTCCCCCATCTGAAGCCAAGTCCACTCTCTTATTCCCACACTATTTCTGCTCTGAGCTCCCATGGTACCTCACATGGCTTCTGTCATCACATCTGCCACAACTCCATTGTTATTATTCATTTATTCCCTTGAGAGCTCATCAAGGCAAGGCTGTGGCTGGCTTCCCCATCCTTCTCTCCACACCTCTTATCCCCAGTAGAATTTCTGGCATATATTAGGCCATTAGTAACCATAAGAAGCAAAAATGGAAAAGAGGAGGAAGAAGAAAAAAGATGGGGAGAGGAAAGAAAGAAAGAAAAGGAGGAGAAAGTAAAAGGAAACAGGCAGCTCTGACTTCTATCAAGTACAGAATACCTGGAACTATAGTTTCCCCTTCCAAGAAAAGTATAGCTTCCTTTTAAAGAATTAGTTCAAAATTTCTCTGAGTCATGGAGAATTTTTAAATATTTTTTTGAGTTGACAGATAATCTATAAAAGAAAAGAAGAGTTCATTGCAAGTTGATGACACAGAGGCAGAGTCTTTTATTCCTCTTAGCTTTCGTACCCGCATTTTCATAATTATTTATGTGTCATTAATCACGTTACTATAAAAGGCAGTTCAAGGGGTGAGAGAGGAATGTAGTTGGTTATCCTTATTACTAATGCCATACAAGGAAGAATTGGCAGAGATCAAATAGCTGAGCCCAGCTCTGGCAGAGAAATTTCATAAAAAGCAGGTCAGACCTTCTTTATTACAACTGTGCTTTCTCTTTGGGGGGAAGATGGCCCTAGAAACACACTAACATAAATCATTAAAAATTTTTTAAATAAAGAAAAATCAAACCCTATGACATGTAGCTTAAAAACGAAAGAAGAAACTTATAAGCATTTTCAGGAGCTATGATGGTTGTAGCCAGTGAAGTTATCGATTGCTTTTTGCTACTGCCCCGAATATGCCACTAGACCAAGCCTATGGCAGCTACATTGGAAGGTTATTCCTCCCAGTAAAGGACATGAAAGTGATGATGAGAAAAAGAAAGAAATTAATATGGGTTATGGAACTCAAGGAAAATCAGTGCTGAATTATTTATACCTAAGCTTGAATGTTCCCTTGCTGTTCTACCTGTCAGGAAGTCTGAAAAGAAAATCACAGAATGTCCTCCCTCTAGCAAAGAGGACAAGTTCTCTGAAAAATAAAATGGCCCTTGAAGATAAAGCCCCAGAAGTCTCCAAGGTACAGCACATAGCTCAGAATTAGTAGGGGTGGAAGTTTAGATGAGAAGTGTTTCCAGGTGTGCAAAAAAGTAAGCACTATCAAATTGCTTTGGGACACGAGTAGTCAACAGAAAATTATCTGTCATCCTAAGCAGTCCTTCCATGATTTTGCAGAGGCCAGACGTCTCTCAATTTGTAAGATGGTCAGTCAGCAATTGTGTGCAGTCAACCATACTCTCTCCCTTTGAAATAATGAAAGAGACCAAAGTTCAAGATAGAGGTCAAACTCAACCCATTCTGCATCTTGGGAAGATTTCTACTTTTTTATTAAGTGAATTGCACAGATTGGGTATCAGTCTAACCAAGTGACATTTTCTTGAACTGTCGAAGGTCACTGTGTGCTGATAGTTTAGATTCAGCATTCATAATGAGGTGAAAGAGAAGTCAAATCCTTGTGACCATAATGCATGGCTGTTGGGACCCAGAGAGAGATTTTGTGACCCCATTTATCAGTGAATAACTAGACTGATGATCAAACAAAATAGAACAATGTAGGCTCCATTGAAATAAACTGCTGCGATTCTCAAAAGGCTAAGAGTATTATTCTAGAGAAGTTCTGAGTGCAAGCCCTGTGGCGACTGCAGTGAGACCCTCTGATGCCATCAGACATGCTAGAGAGTGGTGGGGAAAATAACGCTAATATTCTAGTACTCTCCATTAGAAGGTCAAATTGTTGAATTAAAGGAAAATCAAGGGTGCAGACACCAGAGAGTAAAAACAAAAGATGGGAGGGGGTTAGGAGAATGGGAGAAAAAAAAGTGAGGGGATTAAGAAGTACAAATTAATAGTTACAAAATAATCACAGAGATGTAAAGTGCCGCATAGAGAATATAGTTAATATAGTTAATTACTAGGTGTGGTATCAGATGGGCACCAGAAATATCAGAAAGAACATTTTGTAAAGTGTATGATTTTCTAATCACCATGTTGTGTACCAAAAACTAAAACAAAACAATATCAAATATAAGCTGTAATTTAAAATTTTTTTTAAAGAGACCCCAATTACAAACAACTATTATATGCTAATAAATTGGAAAATCTGGACAAAATGGATAAATTCCTAGCAATATACAATCTTCCAAAATTGAATCAGGAAGAATCAGAAAATCTAAATAGAGTAGTGCAATTGAAATAGTAATAATAAAATTCCCAGTAAACAAAAGTCCTGGACCAGATGGCTTCACAGAAAATTTTACCAAACATTCAAAGATGAGCCAACACTTATTCTTCTCAAACTATTCCAAAAAATTCAAGAGGAGGAAAAACTTTCAAGCTCATTTTATAAGGCCAGCATTATCCTAATTACAAAACCAGATAAAGACATTACAAGGAAAAAAATAATAAGCCAATATCCCCAATATCCCTGATGTATATAAATGCTAAAATTTTCAACAAAATATTAGCAAACTGAACCCAGCAATACATTAAATAGATCATACACCATGATCAAGTGGGATTTATTCCTGGGATGAGAGGTTGGTACAGTATCTACAAATTAATAAATATGACACATCACATAGACAAAATGAAGACTAAAAATTACGTGATCATATCAATAGATGCAGAAAAAGAATTTGATAAAATTCAGCACTGATTTATGATTTAAAAAAATCTTTGCAAAGTGGGAATAGAGGGAATATACCTCAACATAATACAGTTCATATATGACTAGCCCACAGCCAATACCATACTCAACAGGCAAAAACTACAAGCTTTTCCTTTAAGATCAGGAACAAGACAGGGATGTCTGATTTCACTACTCTTATTCAACATAGTACTGGAAGTCCTAGAAACAGTAATCAGATAAGAAAAAGAAATAAAAGTCATCTATATTGGAAAAAAAAAAGTAAAGCTGTCATAGTAAGCAGATGACATAATACTGTATATAGAGAACCCTAATGATTCCACCAAAAAACTACTAGAACTAAAAATGAATTTAGTAAAATATCAGGATACAAATTAAATATTCAGAAATCAATTGCACTTCAATATACTAATAACTATCTTAAGGTAAACTAAGATAAGAATCCCATTTACAATTGCATCAAAAAAATACTAGAAATAAATTTAACCAAGGATGTAAAAGATCTGTACTTGGAAAATTGTAAGATACTGAAGAAAGAAATTTAAGATACAAATAAGTGGAAGCATATACGATGTTCATAGCTAGGAGGAATTAACATTACTAAAATATCCATAATACCCAAAACAGTCTTTAGATTAATGTAATACCTATCAAGATACCAATAGTTTATTTCACAGAACTAGAACAAATATTTCAAAAATTTATATAAAACCACCAAAGACCCTGAATAGACCTTGCAATCTTCAGAAAACAGAACAAAGTTGGAGGAATCACACTACCTGATATCAAACTATACTACAGGGCCATAGTAATTAAAACAGTATGGTACTGTATTTAAAAAGAGATATAGCTCAATGGAATAAAATAAAAAACACAGACATAAATCCACACCATTATGGTTAATTAATATTTGACAAAGAAGACAGGAGCATACAATGGAGTCAAGATTGCTTATTCAATAAGTGATATTGGGAAAATTGAACAGCTATGTGCATAAAATTGAAACTAGACCACCTTCTTTCTCCAAAATGAATTAAAAACTTAAATATGAGACTCAAAAACATAAAAGTTCTAGCAGAAAACACAGGCAGTAAAATCTCAAAAATTTATCTTAGTAATATATCTCTTCAGGAAAGGGAAATAAAAAAATAAATTAATAGACAAATGGGACTACATGAAACTAGAATTTTTGCACAGCAAAGGAAACCATCAACAAGATGAAAAGACAACCCACTGGATGGGAGAGCATATTCACCAATGATACATCTGATAAGGGGTTAATATCCAAAATTTATAAAGAACTTATAAAACTCAACACCAAAAAAACAATCAATCCAATTAAAAAATGGGCAAAGGACCTAAATGTATGCTTCTTCAAAGAGGACATACAGATGGCCAATAGACGTCTGAAAAGATGTTCAATATTACTAATTATCAGAGAAATGCAAATTAAATCTACAATGAGATATCACTTCCTACCTGTCAGAATGGCTATCATCAATAAATCAACAATGACAGTGTTGGTGAGGATGTGGAGAAAAGGAAATCCCTGTGTACTGATGGTGGGAATGCAAATTGGTGCAACCACCGTGGAGTTAACTCAAAAAATTAAAAATGTAAGTGCCTTATGACCCAGCAATTCCACTTCTGGGAATATATTCAAAGAAACCCAAAACACTAATTCAAAAGAATACATGCATCCCTATGTCCATTGCAGGGTTATATATTTACAGTAAGCAAGTTTTGGAAGCAGCCCAAATGCCCATCAGTAGGTGAATGTATTAAAAAGCTGTGCCGCCCTGGCCGGTTGGCTCAGCGGTAGAGCGTCGGCCTGGCGTGCGGGGGACCCTGGTTCGATTCCGGCCAGGGCACACAGGAGAAGCACCCATTTGCTTCTCCACCCCCCCCCCTCCTTCCTCTCTGTCTCTCTCTTCCCCTCCTGCAGCCAAGGCTCCATTGGAGCAAAAAGATGGCCCGAGCGCTGGGGATGGCTCCTTGGCCTCTGCCCCAGGCGCTAGAGTGGCTCTGGTCGCAGCAGAGCGACGCCCCCGGAGGGGCAGAGCATCACCCCATGGTGGGCAGAGCGTCGCCCCTGGTGGGCGTGCCGGGTGGATCCCGGTCGGGCGCATGCGGGAGTCTGTCTGACTGTCTCTCCCCGTTTCCAGCTCCAGAAAAATACAAAAAAATAAAATAAATAAATAAATAAATAAATAAATAAATAAATAAAAATAAAAAGGCTGTGCCACATTTACAAGATGGAATACTACTCAGCTGTAAAAATGAAGGCAATCTTATCTTATGTGACAGTATGGACTGACCTAAAGAATATTGTCTTCAGTGAAATAAGTCAGTCAGAGAAAGTGAAATTCATATGATTTTACTCATATGTGGTATCTAATGAACAAAATAAACAAAATAGAAATAGACACAGAGAACAGACTGACAGCTGTCAGAGGGGAGGAGGTAGAGAGGCTGGGTGAAAAAGGGAGAGGGATTCAAAATAGAAATAGACACAGAGAACAGACTGACAGCTGTCAGAGGGGAGGAGGTAGAGAGGCTGGGTGAAAAAGGGAGAGGGATTCAGGAAAAAATAATCTCACAGGCAGACAACAGTATGGTGATTCCCAGAGGGAAAGGGCAGTGGTGGGAGGTAGGAGAGGGCAGAGGGGGATGAAGGATGATGGAAGGACACTCAACTTGGGGTGAGTGTATACAGATGATGTATTACAGAATGGCACACCAAAAACCTGAATAATTTTATCAATCAATGTCACCCCAATAAATTCAATTTAAAAAATAAAATATGGAAATGCTGAGGTCGCTGGTTCGAAACCCTGGTCAAGGCACAAATGGGAGTTGATGCTTCCAGCTCCTCCCCCTCCTCTCTCTCTGTCTCTCTCTCTTCTCTCTCCCTCTCTGTTTCTCTCTCTCCCTCTCCCTCTCTCCTCTCTAAAAATGAATAAATAAAATAAATAAATAAATAATAAAATAAAATGACACCCCAGAAAGCTCCCTCGCCATCTTTTTTTTTTTTACCACGTGAGGTGATAGGAAGAAGAGTGCTCTCTATGAACCAGAAAGTGGTTCTTATTAGACACTAAATCTGCTGGTGCTTTGATCTTGGATGTCCCAGCCTCTTTGAACGGTGTGTAATCGATGTTTGTAGTATAAGACCCCTCCCCAGTCTAAGGTATTTTTATTATAGCAGCCCAAACTGACTAAGACAGGGATATGTGTACAGCAGCTAGGAAATGGGTGTAGGCAGCAAAGGCTGTCTGTATTTTAGAAGAGTAAGAAGGAATAGGGCTGAAATAAAAAATGAAAGATTGAAATAAAAAGAGAAAATAATTTATTTAGAAAATTCTGCATTTTATTGTCGAAAGGTGTGTGGGTGCACATGTGCTATGTCCTGAACATCTTTATGCAGTTTAAGCTTCACTACAGAAAAATAAGAGCTACAGATTTACCCCCAAGATCACTTAAAGGTTTTATTATCTACATTTATTTTATACTGATTTTAGTCTTGTGAATGTTGACTAAATTATCATTTTCATTATTTGTATCAGCTGCTCTGATTGGAGGCAGTTTACTGAACTAAAACAAAATCTAAAATTGGCTAACTGAAACAAAATCTAAAATTTGCTATTCAACATTCAGAAAACGGAGTATAAAGGAACTTTAAATTCTGTATCCAGGTTCGGGTAAAGCAAAACATTCTATAGGAAAGGTGAATTTGAGGACATAAATGATCCTGAGAGTAACTGTCTAGGTACAACAGCAATTCCAGGCAGAATTTCAGGCTTTCAAGATAGTAGGCACGATGACCCAAGTCAAGGTCTCCAAACAGTAAAGGGGGACTCAAGCAATAATCTGGGTTACAGATGGAACAAGCAGAATATTCATTAATGTAAAAGTATGATATGTTAAAAGGAGGATTGTAAAATAAGATAACAGTGTAGGGCCAGGGACCTAGAGGCCCAACAGGGGTGGGGAAATCTGCTGGGCTGGTGTGGGGAGGGGCTGTGGACACGCCCCCTTGAAGATGTGCCCTCCCCCTCCCTCAGAAGCCCTTTGTGACTGCTCAGTGCTCTGTGATGTAGGTCTGGCTATAGAATCCGAGTCTCTGCTCTCAGAACTCAGTTGCCTCAGGCAGCTTTGCCATTCGGAAAATGCTACTCAGCCTGTTTCTGAATAGCCTCCTAGAGCTTTATCTGAGCTTCTGCTCAGGAACTTTAGATGGTAACCACCGCAACCTAATTTACACCTGTGTGTTGTGGTTGCTACTTCTCCTCTTCTGTTTCTTGGTGGGGTTTCCATCAACCCCAACCTATTGGGAAAATAAACACACACAAAAGGTAAGGAACCCTGAGTGAGTCCCTGTAGAGATGCTTTATTGTTTCCATTTCTAGTTCCCTGTTTATAAATGAGTTTGGTTGAATCAGAGAGACACCTAGGATGGGACCTCTGAGGAGAGACTACAATATCACTCCTGTAGGGGAAGAGACCAGGCAGGGCCAGGGGTTCAGGGAGGACTCAGGTTAGCATCTGAAGCTCACAGACCATGTGAGTATAGTGGCAGGCTTTTGGCTAAAGTTCCAAATACAGTGATTCTTTAATCTGGATTGAGTCATTTAGAGAATTTGGATCTCTGCAGAGTTAACTAGCACGTCATCATGAGTCATGTTCCATGTCAGGTGTCAGTGGACCAATCCTTCGTGTTGGGCTGATCAGGAGAGCAGTGCTGAGCCTCTGAGAGCCTCTGAGCAGGGGCTGGACCAGAGCTCCATCCCCAGTTACCCGGTCCCATCTGAGGGAGCAGAGATGTGACTTGACCTCTGATTACATTCCCCATTGAGCAGAGGACTTCTGAGAGTATCATGTGTACACCTACCTCATAGATGCAATACTTCTTTGAGGTTTCCAAAGAAAAAAAATTAAAAACATTTTAAACCTTTAAAAATTGGTAAAAAGGAAGGAACACAAAAGTTCTATTAATTAAAATGAGTTTGGTTGGCTCAGAGAGGTGTTATTTGAGTTTCCTCGGAAGAGGAATGGGAGAAATGAGTCCCGACCCCTGATTCTTTTTTGTTCTCAGCACCAGGGCAGAGCCAAGAGGAAAAGGAAGGGTGGGACACCGAAAGGTAAGTTTCTGCCTGTGACACTCGAGCTCCCCAAGGGGTCCCTTTCTCTCTCCTTCCCAAGAGGCACCAGGGTCATGATTTCTATGATGTCAGCTGCTCCACACAGTTTCTCTCATAAAAAAGAGCCCTCAAGGGAGAGGCTCATGGGAAGACAGTCAGAACCTGGGACACTTCTCAGCTCCCCTGCTCTGCTGGCCCTGGGGATGAAGCAGTGATGGACCTGGGCAAGGGGTGCTGCCCAGTAGATGTCAAGAGTCAGACTTCTGTCTCCTGATGTTGTGAAAATACTCTGACTTCAGCATGATCAAATTCCTCTTTGTGTAACCATTGACCTGTCTGCTTTACAGAGTAGTTTTGAGCATCAAATGAGATAATGTATATAAAAGTATTTTATAAATAAAGCAACACATACACGGGGACCTTAATATTATCATTGGACCATTTGACTTCATCTATTGATTCTTGAGCCTTTCGGAATCTAATATGCCTACAGTCTCCCATAAAGGGACTCCTCTGTAATCCCTGTGCTGCTATCTTCACCACCTATAACCCACTGTCCTGGTTTCCCAGGTTGGAGATATTATCAGAGGGGGGAGAAGAAGAAAAAGAAGCTGCTTTCTACCTTGAAAAGGTAACTGGTCTTACCTCCTTTTTCCTGACACCTCTTTAGCATGTTCTATGCACTTCCTGGGATTCTCTGCAGCCTTCCACATCATGGGAGGGGTTGCCATGGGAACACGGATGAGAGTGAAGGCTTTGGGTTAAGTCGTGTTGAGAGCATTGTGAAGCCATGGATGTAGGGCAATGGGAAGGGGCAGCAGGCTTCAGGTGGCCCACCCCAGGCCAGTAGGTCCTCCTTTCCTTGTTCTGGTCCTGGCTGCAGCTCTGTACCTCCTGTTTCCAGCAGCCCCCTGGGCCAGCATTATGACACCACCTGCTTTCATCAGTTATGATATGAAATTCAACACCTGGATTGGAATGTGTTGTGAAAGTAACAGGAAAGTGTGTGGAGTTTGGTCCAAAGATCTCAAGACAACTTTTGTTCCTTAGCCCCCTCTTCTCCTTACTCCCAGCTCACTCAGGCCTGTTTCAATCTCCACCATTCCTGTGAAGTCTCCTCTCATCAGTAAACTTTGGGAGAATCTAGAGCATCACCTGAGAAAGAGACTCATCCACCTCAGGTAGGGCCTGTCCCGCAGGATCCACAAGTCTCTGTCACCGATGAGGCCACAGAACATGCTCAGAGATGTATGAGTCCAAGAGCCACCCAAGGCCTTTCACGCATCTCTGTGTATAAAAGTCAGAGTGACAAAAACCTAAACGTTTGATTAAGCCAACCAGGGAGCTTCTATGAAAGGCCTCAAAATTGCTTCCAGTAGAGGAGGATGAGGAAAAAGAGGAAGGAAGCAGCCCAGAAAGTGGCCCAGAAGATCACATTCTGAGTGACTCAGAGTTCTCCAGATAAGGATGTGGGCTCTGACTCTGAGAAAGGCCAAGACAGTCCCCTGATGAGTCTGTCGGGAGAAAATTCAGTGGTGTAAGGGCAGAGGATAAGTCAGAGACAACCAGAAAATGCCCTGAAAGTCCACTTGAGAAAGAAGTTGAGGAAATTGATGAGGGTCGGCTCCTGGGACGACATGCTATGAAGCACTTTCTGTGAAGTTGCATCTCGAGATAAAACTGAAGTTTGCCACCATCAGAGGGTGGGACTGCTGCCTGAATATGTCCCAGCAGCTTTGCTTCCTCATGTCCAGTGCACAGCAGACGCTGGAAGCCCATCTTACCGAGTTTTATACAAGGATGTTGTGGGGGTTCCTATCAAAGTCCTTGAATCTGTAGATATCTTTAAATTGAAAGGTAGTTCCTCCCATTCCTTATTTCATTCCAACTCTTTCTTTTCAAACAACCTGATTTCTAAGGTGGACCCCAAATCTGGGGCTTCAAGCCCCTGAGAGGAAGCTCTAAATCCTATCACAGAGTCAAAGTGGGAACAGAAATTCAGCCACCATCCCGAATAATCCCCTACTTGCCACCTCACTTGTAGACAAGGAAGGACTCAGGACCCTGTAGCATCCACCCTCTCATATTAACCACCAGCTTGCAGAGAAGTTTCAGAGAATTTGGATGCCAGACAGACCCTTCTGCATGTGACCAGCAGCATCATTAGCCAAGCAAGTCAGAGATATTCTCCCACAACAACGTTCACTTTCAAAGCTGCCTACAAGGCAGGTGGCAGCTGGACATGAGCCAGAGGAGCAGGGTGTGAATTCCAGTGATAGAGTAGAAATGGGTCAAGGAAAAGTGATAAAAAAAAAATCAGAACCAACTTCCATGCCCAGTGTGTCCAGGGATGAAAAGCTTGATGATCTTCAATCCAAACCAGTGATGTCTTGACTACCAGCAAGCTGAGAATCTCTGTGAAAGAGAGCAAAGGAGAAACTACAGTGACCATTGAAAGCTCCCCAGCTAAAATATCAGTTCTCCAAAATCCTAATTCAGAAATAAAGAAGCACCTCATTGCTGAGTTAAAGTATAAACTGGAGACCAAAAAGCATCGCCAAGCCCAAGGCCAACACACTGCCATGTACCATGACTCAGACATCTTGAATTACAAAGCCTCCCTGACCCCTGCTCAGCGTGTCTCCAGTGTGGATGCAGGAGTGTCCCCGGTGCTGCGTGTCCAATCGGAGGACAGAGGAGTCCATATGGAGCAGCAGCAGGAGCCTTGGGCCCCTAAGCATGTGTTAGGGTTGTGCCAGGTCAACAATTTCCCACCCTCTGTAAAGAACGTGAGCCCCACAGGCTCCAGACAAGGAGAGTGTGATGGAAGGGATGCAGGGTTGAGAACACCCCAAGCTCAAAGGAAGAGACTTCCTACTCGGGACGTGCATTAGAGAAGATGCTTGGGAGCAAGTCTCCCCAGACCCTGTCTCAGAAGGGACAGCCTCCTCCTGAAAGCCTTTTCAGAAATAAAATAAAACACTTTTTTTCAATGGCTTCATCCAGGGACAAAATCCAAAAAGCAAGAATACTCCCAGGAAAAGAGCATCCCTCTAGCAGCCCAGAGCAGAGGCCCGGTTAAAAAGTACAGCTGCCTTTCCTGGGAAGACAGAAGCTCATAACTCATGGCCGACATTGGTAAGATCCTGGAGGAGAAAGTGGGGCATCAGCATGCTATAGATGTCACCTGCCCTCAAGAGCCGCTTCCCTCCACAGAGAAGTTCTGGAAAGCTCAGGAGAGGATGGCAGTGTGGGCCCGGGCAGGGCCTGTCCAGGGGCAGCCTTTCAACCTCAGGGTTCCCCAATGTAAAGTGACAAATACCAAGTCCTGCCACCAAGCAGCTGTCTTTGTTGACCAGAGTTCTACAAGTAGTAGACAAATTAGACATGTAGGCAGACAACCCAAGAAAGTTGTGGCATTAAAGGACCAGCTATTGTGTCAGAAGCACCCCCATCCTGTGTCCCGCTGGGGGCCCGTGCCCCATCCACGCACCACCTGCAGGCCTCAAACCTGCCAGGGGTCCCCGGCTGCTCTCAGCAGTGCTGCAGGCACGGTGTCCAGGGATCGGTCTTTATCATTTAGACAGAAAACGGTTCTGCAGAATATTCAGGGAGGAAAAATTCCTACCCCCAAATAATTCCTTGCTTGTTAATAATTCCTTGTGGAGAACATTGATTTGCCCTAATAAATGTTTAATAATAGCTGTGTCTCATATATGTACCTTGTTGGGGGTATAGGTTTGGGGTATCTCAGGGCTTGGGTTTAGTAGGAGTTAGTTCAGCTCCTACTGGTTGCTTTTTCTGGCTTCCACACTGACCAGGTCCCCTGGAACTATGGTTGAGAAACATATCATGTGACCTCCCCTACAAGCTACTGCCCTCCCTGATGAGGCTGAGATGGGCTCTGTCTCCCACCTTGTAGCTGAGCCTAACATGTATAGCAGCACCCACTTCCCCCTCAGGGAATGCTTTATGCCCTTCAGGGCAGTAGAAGGCAGGCCTTCCTATCTGAAGAGGGTCAAGGACAGGAATATTTCTCAGAAAATATCAGTGAAGGAGACAGTGGCTTAATCATTATTGAGAAGTCAGTGATCAGAGGATCCCACAGGGGTGAACCTGAATGGGAGGGTTTGGGGGGATGCTGCTGCAGTGGGTCTTGGGCTGATTCAGGAAGGGTCTAGGAACAGCAAGATGCTGTTAGAAAACACCTTTCTTGTGAGCCATTTAACTTTGACATTGAAGTATGTCTACTGGAAAGTCACCATGGAGAAGTGGCTCCGGTCTCTGGATAGTTCTTCAGGCTGCTGGATTGATGACTTTTTTTTTCTTTTTTGTGCAATATCATGGGAGGAATGTTGACCAGGCAACTGCCTACCTCCTGGGGTAAAATAAAGCTGAAATAAGGGGAAAAAGGGCCTTAGACTAAGCAAGAAAGTAAGAACAAATGAAGAAAGAAAAGAGCGACCCTGCTGGTGGAACACACGTTCTTGCCCATCATCCCCACAGGGTCCCCCTGTCTTGCTCCCAACTTCCTCAATCTGATCCGAGCTCCTCCTGCCACAGCTGATCCGAGCACGCACTGCATACTGACACCTTACACCAACGAGGCGTGGGGCTGCTCCTTGAACACTGAAACAATGTTTGCATGGATGTCATCGAGCATGGCATCCTTGTCTTTGGGGAAGGCGATCCTGGTGCCTTCCTTCCATCCATTCTTGATGGAAACATGCTAGTGCCCTTACTGTGTACATCTGACCTATCAGGATGAGATGAAACCTTTGATATTCATGGCCTTGGTGGAGACATAGTACATCTCCCCAGCACACCTGCAGTTCATGAACCAGACTCAGAGGTGAGTTCCAGACTATGCTCCAGGGTTCCAGATATTTGGGGGCTCACCACGGGCCTCCATGGAATGCTTTTATTGGCCAAACCTGCACTTGGAGCCACCCCTACTATAGAGTCTGCAGGGAAGCCACCTCCACTTGTACAGATAAAACAAAATGGAATGAGTGTCCTAATGAGCACTTCAGGAAGTTTTCCCAGTAAGTTCATGAATCCTGAGTGTCAAGAAAAAAATAAAAAAAATTAGATGTCTACCACAGCCCCCTCTCCTACCACATTTATATCCTCTTGTTCACACTGAATGCCATTGACCCTATGGCATCTGAAGCTTGGGGTCAAAGAAAAAAGTGCAGATTTTTTTGGAAGCTCTGGGAGGAACAATAGGTGGGATAGGGCTCAGGACAGAGAACTTGAAAAGGCGAACAGGCAGTGGAGGGCTCTCACATCCATGTGGAGCCAGCCAACACCCCAGCCTCCCAGTTCGTTCATCGTCTCACTTTAAGGTCCTTCCATGCCAGTGCAGTTACTGCCACACTGTAGAGCTTATTACCAGGCACACCTCTGCCATCTGAAATACTACAGTCTGACCTTCCACCCTTTGACCTCATGCCCTATCCTTCCTATCCTGCCCCTTGTTCATTTTTCAATTCCAGATTATTCCTTTTCCCATTTAGTCCTTTTCAATCCACCTAGTTCCTGCCTTCCTCTCAAAGGTAGACCTGGTTGTCTATCATGGAACTGACATTTAAAAAGCTCCACTACGGCCCTGGCCGGTTGGCTCAGCGGTAGAGCGTAGGCCTGGCGTGCAGGGGACCCGGGTTCGATTCCCGGCTAGGGCACATAGGAGAAGCGTCCATTTGCTTCTCTACCCCCCCTCCTTCCTCTCTGTCTCTCTCTTCCCCTCCCGCAGCCAAGGCTCCATTGGAGCAAAGATGGCCCGGGCGCTGGGGATGGCTCCTTGGCCTCTGCCCCAGGCCCTAGAGTGGCTCTGGTCGCAGCAGAGCGACGCCCTGGAGGGGCAGAGCAATGCCCCCTGGTGGGCAGAGCATCGCCCCGGTGGGCGTGCTGGGTGGATCCCGGTCGGGTGCATGCGGGAGTCTGTCTGACTGTCTCTCCCCATTTCCAGCTTCAGAAAAATACAAAAAAAAAAAAAAAAAAAAAAAAGCTCCACCACAATGGACGCCTTTCAGTCCCCTTCCTGTCTGGCAAAATTTCAACTCTGTCTTTTTCCAGAAATATCTTTGGAAATCAATCAATTACTGTAAGTAATTGATCATTATTGGATTCAATCTCACAGCTGATTCTCATGGTAACCCAGAACTACCTGGAAATCATTAATTCACTCCATAAACAATAAACCCATGCTTTCTGACATATGAACAAAACAGATAAAGCTTAGGTCCCTGCTTCCTTATTCCGTTCTCTCTCCAAAGGTACTCAAACCTATTTCAAATCTCACTTTCCTCAAACTGAGTCCATATCCACTTGCTCAATAGATGTGCTAGACCGCTGATCAGAGAGGAGCTAGAAGACTTTAGATGGAAACTTTTCAATCAAACACTTAAGAAAAAAGCTCTTTCACATTCTTCCTTTCCTTTTTCCTTCATGTTGCATGGAAAGAGTTTTCTTTCCCAACCTCAAAGTAATGACACTTCCTGAAATCACCTTATTGGGATACAGCTAAGTCCTAGTCTTGATGGACTGATGTACCCTTGCCAGGTACCCTTTTACCCCTCCCCCTCCTTATGAGGCACCCAACAATATTTATTTTTTTAAAGCTTCTTAACACAGAGATGTTTAAACATGCAAAGGAGAAGATAGAATAATATATGTCCTTATGTACCCTCACTCAACTTTTATAATTATCATTTGGCATGTGTAATACATCTCATTTTTACAATACAATATAGAGAAAAAGCACATCAAAATATATTGCCATTCACCTCTCAAACATATGCCATGTGCCCATGTCAAAGCTCTCACATTTCTTTGATAGTTACCACGTGAACACATGCACCACAAACATAAACAGCATTGGTGACAAGAAAGCACTGAGCTTTAAAGGCTTTGCCAATCAGTTCTGCCCTGCCTTTCGGTCAGCCCTGAGGAGTCATTTGAGTGAGTTCTTCTCTCAACTCTGTGCAAGAGTTGAGTGATCTTACAGAGTAAATTTAGTGCACAATATTGCTGTTCCTTAACCACACAGTAGCTGTACTAACCGGCTAAATGTTCAGAAGTAGAAAACTACATGTTAAGTACAAACTGGATTCACTATATGTTTTCATATATTTAGAAGAAAAGTTTCTCTTGTCACACATGAGAATGAGTTAAGGATGGTAGATCAGACACACTTGTTTATGTCTTCTTACAGAATACCTTTATATTATAAATAACAAATTCAATGAAAAGATGCCCAACATCATTAGCAATCAGGGAAATGCAAGTCAAACCCACTGTGAGATAGCACTACACACCCACAAAAATGGATAGAATCAAAACAGATAATGAATGTTGCTGAGAATATGGACACTGTGGAACTCTTATACACACTGGTGGGAATGAAAAATGATGCAGCCACTTTGGAAAATAGTCTGGAACATCTTCAGACTCTGACCCAGCAATTCCATCTCTAAGTATACATTCATGACAAATGAAAACAAAATCTGCACCGAATCTGGTAAACAAATGTTCACAGCAGTAGTACTCATGACAGTCAAATGGCAGAAATAATTCAAATGTTGAGTAACTGATGAATGGGTAAAGAAAGCCTGGCATAGGCATATGTTGTAATAATTTGGGGCAATAAAAAATTATTATACAGCCCTGGCCTGTTGGCTCAGTGGTAGAGCGTCGGCCTGGCGTGCAGAGGTCCCGGGTTCGATTCCCGGCCAGGGCACACAGGAGAAGCGCCCATTTGCTTCTCCACCCCTCCCCTTCTCCTTCCTCTCTGTCTCTCTCTTCTCCTCCCGCAGCCGAGGCTCCATTGGAGCAAAGATGGCCCGGGTGCTGGGGATGGTTCCTTGGCCTCTGCCCCAGGCACTAGAGTGGCTCTGGTCGCCACCGAGCGACGCCCTGGAGGGGCAGAGCATCGCCCCCTGGTGGGCAGAGCGTCGCCCCCTGGTGGGCATGCCGGGTGGATCCCGGTCGGGCACATGCGGGAGTCTGTCTATCTCTCCCGTTTCAAGCTTCAGAAAAATACCAAAAAAAAAAAAAATAAAATAAAATAAAATTCTTATACATGCTACAACATACATGAACCTTGAAAACATTATGCTAAGCAAATAAAGCCAGTCACAAATGACTACAATTTGATTTCATTCATATAAAATGTCCAAAACATAGAAAACCAAAAAAATAAAAAGAAAGAAATCTATTGAAACAGGCTCACAGACACAGAGAACAGAGTGATGGTTGCCAGAGGAGAGGGGAGGGAGTTGGGGAACTGAACGGAAAAGGTGGAGGGCTGAGAAGCACAAATTGGCAGTTATAAACCAGTCATGGGATGTAAAGTACAGCAGAGGGGATAGAGACAAGACTGTAATAACCATGGATGGTGCCAGGTGGGTACTAGAAATATCAGGGGAACACTTTGCAAAGTATATGATTGTCTAACTGCTATGCTGTACACCTGAAACCAATACAAAATAACATTGAATGTAAACTGTAATTGAAAAATAAAATAAAATACTATACTCTTTCATGCACCAAAATGACCCAGTTAGGACAATTATATGGTCATATTACTTATTTAGGGTTTCCACTGAATTATACATTTGAAAGGCAAAGAGAATTTCTCTGCAAATAAGAAAAGTGTCAATATAATACCACATGTGACACAAAGCATAAATAGATTTAGCCTCACAACTGGACAGCAGAACAATGCATCACATGACACTGAAGTTAGGCTAATAAAATTATCCTCAATGCCTTTAACAGTGATATCTCTCCCTTTAGCTTTCTTGGGTCACGTGACATTTTAAAACTTGACCTAATTGATGTAACTTGTAATACCAATCTCAGATTTACGGTAAGAACAGACGGGCTGCTGACAGAGCTCAACATCTGCAGCGTGCACGTTAACGGCACGGGTTGTTTTCCACTGCTGTTTCCTTTGAACATCTTCCGTGTTTCAAGTTACGCCTTCAGAATTGCTGAAGACAGCTGGGCCCATTGCCTGTTTCTTGTTAATTCTTATATTTAGGCCTCAGCTGTTATTACTACTTGTTCGTTGGCTGCTTGTCATTATCATAATATCTGTTTATCTCTCTAAATAAGCTAAATACTAAGTGAGCTAAATCTAAAGTGAATGCAACACAGGAATAAAAAGCTTCTGAAGAAAATGAGAATATTGGGAAATCATCACAGGAACTGTTGTTCTTCTCAAATGACTTACAGGAACAGACTCTTGTGGTGGTGTTGAAGGAAAAGCAGACACATTCAAATAGCACACTTTCTCACCTTGAAATTGGCAGGCCGGTGTTAGGGAGGACCCTGAGGTTGAGTGACAGGTTGCATAGCACGATTTCCTGCCTGCTCATGTTCAGTCGGCTGCCTAGATGAAGTCTGAGGTGGGAACCTGCCTTTGGAGATGGCACGAGAAAGGAGTTAAGTAGGGATACCGTGGCTTCTCGTTCAATGGTCCAGGGCTCAGGACCAATGAGGCTCCACAACCCCTCTCCTGGAGGACAGGACCAGACCATGGGGAGAGCCCAATCCCTGGCAGAGCTTTGGCCCGTTAAGAGGAGAGAGAGGGGCCTGACCTGTGTTGGCGCAGTGGATAAAGCGTCGACCTGGAAATGCTGAGGTTGCCGGTTCGAAACCCTGGGCTTGCCTGGTCAAGGCACATATGGGAGTTGATGCTTCCAGCTCCTTCCCCCTTCTCTCTCTCTGTCTCTCCCTCTCCTCTCTAAAATGAATAAATAAAAAATAAAATTAAAATTAAAAAAAAAGAGGAGAGAGAGGTATGCCAGAGTCAGCCAGTCCCCCAACTTTCTCCCCAATGACACAGCATCTTGCTCAACCTTATTGTACACATGTGGTCCTCTCCCAAAGGATATATCATTCCACTTGCCATTGTAGGACAGGAAGCAGTGACAGGCCTAAATAATTAGCCACTCAATCAAAAGGAAACATGTTCGCAATAAAAAAAGCTTGCTTTTTATGTTTTGAATGCCAAAAAACTGTCATCCTGATTCAAGATCTGATCTTTTCCTTGGGCAAGATACTCTTTAACTGGGAAAATGGAAAAATGAGAGAATCCACTATAATAAAGTGAGCCAACCCAGAAATCAACCCATGAATTAGATTAAAATGAAATGTCAGTATTGGCCCTAGAAAGGAACTGGTCATGAAAACCTCCTTATGATTTATCATCATTATCATCTATTTACAGGCAGAAGGTCACCTTTATGTGTGTCCTGCTGAGGGAGCAGTCACGACACATGGGCCACATGTTAGACCATTCAGAACTCCCTTTTGGGCATAATCTTTGAATATTAAATACTAATTAGTTTTTAGTATGGTTTTAGTATATTTCCTGAGTATGATTTTATTTTAGAAAAGGGGGTATAGAGAATAGAGGTTTGTCACTTATGCCAAATTCTTCATTTTTCTCATTTCTGTAGAGACTTGTAATTTTTACCTTGTAAGGCAGTTACAGATTTTGTTCCTTTTACAGTACCAGAAAGTTTCATCCACACATGCCAATTCTCCATAGTAATAATTCTTTCCTTCTTTCTAAGCACTCTAGTGAATAGGAACTCAATCTTAAAAATGACCCACTTTATAAATGGAGAAAATGGAGCCAGAAGGGTTAAGTAACTTCTCAGAGATCAGTTTGAGTTTGATTCTAGAGCTGAACTCTTAACCACTATACCACACTTAGTCGCCAGGGAGCATTTTTGTCCATCAGAAAGAAGTTTCACCAATGTGCAATGTACCAGAGGCAACATATTAATCAGAGTAGTTCCAAATACAATTTGCAAACATTTATTGAGCATCTGCTACATGCCAGACATTGTACTCTGTATCAGGATGGACAAGGAGCTCTTTGGAGAAGAGAGACTAAATACATTTGAGAAAGGGAGAACATGGTCAGATCCATCAAGCATAGGGGATCAAAAAAGAAGAGTTGAAAATGTGAACTAGAGGATTGGCAAAACAACTGTTAAAGACATCTTACTATTTTCTTAAATCCTGTTTTCCTGTGATCAATCCCTTTGCTTTGGGCTACAATACACTTACCACCACAAATTCACTACCAAAGATATATAGGAGAGACACAGTTTAGATTTCCCTCTGACTCACATTAAACACACAGTTAAAATAAAACATACTGTTTGTATCTGAATAATTCACCCTACCTTCCCACCCCTCCCCCCGCAAAAAAAAAAAAAACCCTCTGTTTTCAGGGGCTCTGAAGAGAGAGATTTTCCCTCTCCACCTTTCTAGTCAAGTTTTGTACACATTTATCAACTCTGGAGTTTCCAAGCTAGGATGTGTGTCGTTTAACCTTCATCCTCCTTGAATTTTCATTCTGATAGGTTTGGATTAAACTACAGACTGATGAATGAACACTACTTTGGTGACACAAAAGAGCAGTCATTAAGGAAACCTCTTTGAAGGTATGAGTCAAAGCCAGGGATATTTGGGGGGGTTTTCCCACTAGTTCATGGACTGCCTGCAGTAATAAGTTTTTACTTTTATTTCCATTTTCTCCACCTTCAGTTTCCAAATGGTTTTCATCATCATTTCTGCTTGTTCTCCTAAAAGAATAAAAGTATATTCTGACAGTAGGCAGTTGTGCTCATTGTACTAACGTGGCTAACACAAACATTTTATCCATTAGCATTTAATCCGGTACCAGGAAACAGGAGGTGGGGGAGGGTGAGAGTGGCCAGAAGATGAAGGTTAAATAACAGGACCCCTGATCCCCTGATGTGAATAGAATGTTTTACTCACAGAGACTTAGGATAATTAAGGAAGTGTTTTTTGTTTTTTTGTTTTTGTTTTGTTTTTTTTGTTTTTTTTGCCTTTAGACAACTTAAAATGGAACTTACAAAGAGAAGTATTCCTTCTATTTCTTTAGCATCCGGTTTTCTAATTCTTTAAACCACCATTTACTTACAGATTGTATTTGAGGTTTGTTTGGTTTTTCTATGGGTTTTTTTTTTCTGGAAAGTTGTACACTATCTTATCCCTTCTCTGAATTTTTGCCAAAGATAATAGTTGTGTCGTTTGTGACAAGTGACAAGAGAGCCTCAGCAAAGATTTTCATAGCCCAGATAAGACAAGCACACAGCCTATGTCACAGTCACGCCTACATCTGCCTAGTTGCGAACTTTCCCTGTCCTTTCCTGAAAGAAAATGCCTTTGGAGTCAGAGTAATGCTTTGTTCTCTGACTGATGTTAGTTGTAACCCAAATGTCAGCTGCTAAAATTTGCTTGAGTTTCAGGAGTCACCCTATAAGATTTTAACAAGACTGGCTTAAATCTTCATTTTAGGTAAGATGGGAAACCTACCATCTCCTGAAAGCCTCCGGTAGCTTGAGGTGGAGTGAGGGAAAGTTTATGCTTCCTCTACTCAGCTCCGGGTTTCAGGTTTTGTCATCTGCTGAATTCCCAGTCCACACAGCCAGCTGTTCCTGCAGGCCCCCTGCAGTGCCATCTTGCTCAGCTAAAATTTGTCCCCAAAGTCTTGCTAATGCAAGACTGTGCTGCAAACCTTTTCCAAATTTTGGAGCGCAACAGAAGAGATACTAAAACCTCCCTTTTGGGATTACTGAAAGGATTAAATGCTGTAACTGGAGCATCACCCACATGGGTGCTCAGAAACGGTCATCAGTTGTGGTGTGTAAGCACGCGTGTCCTTAACACACTCCATGCCTGAACTAGTGCACTGAGGACACAAATCCCCATCGCTACATTTAACAAATAGCAAATAAGAAAACAAAGAAAAGAAAGGAGAATGGCTTGTACAGGGGCCCTTTATTCAGCAAACACGTCTCAAATTCTTGCTACACTTTAGCTATCACCACACGAGACCCAGAGTCTTACACAAGTAATATGAAAGTAAAAAAGCAAGCCCCCAAATCAAAAAATGGTCCAAGTACTAAGGAATGAACCACTTAATGAAATTAATACTGCAGACGAGACCCAGCCTCAGAAGATCCTGTCATAGGCTTGGGTTTAGAATTCCCCACAACCTGAATTCTTCCCTAGAGCTCTGATCTCAGGTTGAAGACGACAGCAAAGGTCTTGAGGACAGGGAGCCTATGCCAAAGGACAGCAAGCGGCATGGGATGTGAGGCATTATCTCCACTGGTAGACAGGAAGTTGTGCCTGCCACAGCACAGGAAAGACTTCAAAGTAAACCAAGAAGTCGTCCCATCCCCATGGCCAGAGGTTCCCATTGTCCCAGGGAGCTTTTTTGGTCACACGTGGAAGGGCCCAGCTCTGTAGGCCATGGGGGTCTGACTCCCTGAAAGGGTGCACTCCAGATTGTTTCACATCAGCAAGAAATCCCACACTTCAGTGCTCAAAAGAAAGAAACTTGTATTTGCTTGTTGATGAGCACACGTACACTGCTCCAGGCTCCGAGTTCATTCCTGATAAATAGCAAAGAGCGGATGCTCTTACTGTGTGACCCAGTGGGGTTTTGCTTACCCTCCCAGCCCAACACACCCAAGATGCATCCATCACCTGCTTTCAATAAAGAGCAAAGAAAGATGTATAAACACAGGCCCAGTAACAAGGGTCTCTTGCTATTTCTAAAAAAAAAAAAAAAAAAAAAAAAAAATACTTCCTAAGACAAATACACAGTAAATTATCTACATTATACAAAAAGGCTGAGAGAAAGAAAACCCATGTGTTATTCCACAGATTAATTCAAGAGCCCTAAAAATCTCAATTTTTCTTCTGCAATAGATGATTAAAACCCAAAACACAATATCACAACTGAAACTCTCAATGAGAGTGGGAATTAACCTCACAGAATCAAGTATCTACAATGATACTGAAAAACAGAATATGGGTAAGTAGGGGAAATACAGGGGGAAAAAGGATATAAATGTCACAAGAGTAGTGTGTTGGGTCAAGTTCACAGTCAATGAAATCAGACAGAAACTGGGTTGGTCTAAATCCCATACCTTGGGCAAGTTACTTAAGCATCATAAGCTTCAGTTTCCTCATCAGTAAGATGAACATAAAATCTATTTCAATGTTGTATAATATGTAAATGAGGTGATTTGGCAAGTGCCTGGCTTAGAATAAGTACTCAAAACTACTAGAAAATAGTTTTGCAGTCCTGAGACCCTGTCCCAGCCAATACCACTTTACAGGAAATAAAGACATGGTTTAAAGACAGGTTTCACTGTCTTTTTCTAGTATATTCTCATTAGTCACATTTTCATTTAAGTTTTCTGATTGGTGGCTCCATTTTTCATAACTCCCAAAGCTATTTTTAAGTTCACTATCCAAAATTTATTATTTTATTTCCTCCTCCTACCCAACTTTTTCCAAGGGATATATTTGATCAGATTTTATTTTTCAGCATCACCAAGGGAATGAGGTAGGGGAGGGCCTGTCATCCTCTGCCAGATCATTGAAAGGAAGCAACTTCCCAATGATGTCTGAGTGTGACCCCAATCAGGTAAAGTTTTGATCCTTTCCTGGGTTTCAGAACAGACTTCCGGGCAGCAATTCCTAGCCTGTGCAGGAATAACCCTGTCTGGGTGCAAACACTAAGGTAAGCATGGTTGTTACCTGGTTTATCCCCTCGCCCCCATTTTACTGACCAAAGCAGAATTTGCTTCTGTTTTTTGGTTAGGATTTTCCAGGGTTGTGTGCAGTACAGGGATACTGGTCAGCTTGTTCAGCACCCCCCCACCCCTGCACAAACACACCTGTCCTCCTCACTCATCCGTATCATTCAGAAAACCAGACACACCCATTTTTTTCCTTTTCTTCCATCCTTCTTTCCTTCCATCCTTTTTCCCCTCCCTTCCTTCTTTTTTTTTTTCAATCAGAAAGAGAAAAGCTATAGCTCATGAGAGTCAAGCTCTACTATAGTCATCACAGGTAACCACTTTGCATCTAAAGTAGGTCTGTACTGTTAGATAATCCCAGCTCCTACATTCAATTTGACAAACAATTATGAATGTTTGTTGTGTGCCAGGCCCTATGCTATGTGCTAGGAATACAAAGACAATTTCAAACATGGTCACTTTCCACATGGAGTTTTATGAATAGGTGGAAAAGTCAATAATGTCGTGAACTAGAGTACTTATGTTATAATAATATACTACTACAATGCTCTAATACTCTGTGATTTAGGATATATGTAATACGGCTATGGAGTTACTGTTTGGGTAAAGAAGGTTTAATTTTCTCGGGGAAAGTCATCAGGGAAAGCTGTCCTCTATTCTGGACTTTATTATCTCATGGAAAAAAAATGTAGAAACTTCCCTAAGCTTCTCCCAGATGTTTTTCTCGAATCCTCCATGATGCCACAACAACCATCTTTGTAAGACACAATTTAAGCCAGGACCTTCTTAAAATCATTCCAGGGCACCCAATCTCCCTGAGGATAGAAGTCCAGACTCCCCAGCCAGCTAGTTTTCATGATACGTGAGCCTCCATACCACACCTCACAGCCTCTCTCTGCCTCTCGCATCTTCATCGCTTTGCACCTGTTAATTCCTCTTGCCAGAAAGCTCTGTATCCCATCCATCGCCCATCCCTTCTCTACCTGGCAAAATCCTACTTATTCTTTGAGGTTTACCTCAAACATCAGCCCCTCTATGAACCCTCCGACAAATTTACCACCAACCCTCTACTCCCCACTCAGGGAATGAGTACCTCTGACTGACAACATTGGTTAACTAAATAAACACCCATTTCCAACCCTACTACCACATCAATCAGGGTACACACAGGACATGATACATTCAGACTGAGTCATTCCAGAGGAGCATTATAAAGGGACCATTTACAAAGGAGTGGAAACAAAGGAAGCCTAATGGATGTTGCAGTACATGCTGAGGGGACAGGGAGGTGGGAGAGATAGGGTGGTAGGGGTGGGGTTGGGTGGGCACTGGCAACAGTAGGGCATCTCTGGTCCTAAAAGGATAAGGAGAATGATGCTTACCAACCAAGAAGGAGAGGACCACCTGACAGAAGTTTCAAAATGCACCTCCCTGCTGCAGCAACACGAGGTGAGAGCCGAGGTGATAGATACCCCAACCAAAATCCCATCCTTCTCTCCTCTTTCCTTCCATCTGCCCAGTTCTGTCACATGACCAAACCCAAAAGCAAGGGAGTCTGGTGATACCTTATTGGTCAGCTTGCTGGTGTAGAGGGCAAGACTTAGAAGAGAAATCTTAAAAAGCAAAGTTCCCACTTCCTTTGCTCCCCTTGCAGCTGAGGGGAGGAAGAGAGTGACGTATGACATAGTTTGGGCTTCTGAGATGTCAATGGAAATCTACGTTGGAGCTTACAGAAAAGGTTGCATTTCCATCGTGAACAACCTAGTCATCCCTGGCATCTCCTGCCATTAGAATGAGTACTCCTCTCTCACTCTCTGCATTTGGAGCATTCAATGAGTGTGATTCCAAGAGCTATGGCTGCCCTCTTAAAACCCTGAGGGAAGGCCCAAGAAAATCAGAGGCCCCAGCCCTCATGTCCCTGAGGTGTTCAACCCACCCAGCAGCTGTCTGCTTCCAGATTGCTTGTTATATGAGAGACATAGAACGCTATTTAAGCCCACTATTGACGGTGTTTTCCATTACGTATAAAGGAAAGTATTTCGAACTGATAGGACTTCCTGGTATTTGTTTCACTTCTAGAGAGTCCTACTGGGACTCTGAGTAGGTGCCAGTCTCCTCCCCTAGAATGTGAATTCCATGAGCTCAGGGCTGACACATAATTGCTGCTTATAAAAGAATCAATGTGCCAAGCACGGTGGGAATATAAATAGGACTAGAAGCCTTCCTGGTGTTTCTGTTTCCCTCCTTGAACTTGTTTTACCCTGAGAGACTCCCTCTTAAATGCCCCGCCCCCTCTGTTTCCTCGTCTTCCCTCTGCCTTTGGATGTCCATTGTATATCAAACAGACTTGAATTGCACAAATTGTTTGCATTCTGTTTAATACCCATTTTTAAAAATGATTCCTACTCAAAAAGAGATGGGCTGATTAATGTACTCAAAATATCTTGCACTACACAGCCAATTCCTTTCTCTTGTGCTATTCATAATGTATAACCCTTCTTCTTTCAAATGTGCATAAAAGGATCCCTTCCCCACCAGCATTATTTGTAACTGCAGAGCTCGAGGTGGTACTAGATGTCAAAAATGAAAAATTGCTAAATTCAAAATTGCTTCTCCCTTTGTTTTAAAGGTGACCTGCAAGTAGGTTTTATTTTTTTAATGAACTAATTGTAGGATTATATGCTGAATGCCCCAAATGCAGAGAGTGAGAGAATAACACTCAGCACATACCTGCTACAAAATACCTGGTATTGTTTCAGAGCCCCTGCAAGCCGAGACTGCTGACACCCACATTCCACACAGCCTAGTAAGGAAACTGACTCAGATGCAGCTCACTTTTGAATTGGGATATTGGGGCCCCCAGGACAATGGCAAGCTGGGCTAGGAACGGAGAGGCACTCAGTATTGGCTACTTCTGAATGACCTTCAGTATTGGCTGAGTTGCCTTCTCAGCTAGCAGCTCAGATTCCCCACCTCCACCCAAAGGGAAAAAGCCTCTTCCTTTCCTCCCACTGAAGAAAAACTAATGGTTATGCCAGGGGTCCCCAAATTTTTTACACAGGGGCCAGTTCACTGTCCCTCAGACCGTTGGAGGGCCGGACTATAAAAAAACTATGAACAAATCCCTATGCACACTGCACATATCTTATTTTAAAGTAAAAAAACAAAACGGGAACAAACACAATATTTAAAATAAAAAAAACAAGTAAATTTAAATCAAGAAACTGACCAGTATTTCAATGGGAACTATGGGCCTGCTTTTGGCTAATGAGATGGTCAATGTGCTCTTCTCACTGACCACCAATGAAAGAGGTGCCCCTTCCGGAAGTGCAGCGGGGGGCCGGATAAATGGCCTCAGGGGGCCGCATGTGGCCCGCGGGCTGTAGTTTGGGGACCCCTGGGTTATGCCTTTGTGACGAACACATGCGTTCCATGAAAGGGGCTGTCAGAGACGCAAATTATTTTTGAGACTCATTCGGCCAACACACGTATTGTTTGATCGGAAACATCTGAAAAATATGCAGTGAACCTGTCCATATTTCACAATGCCATGCCCCGCTGCCTCTGGTCCCCATCACAGCCAAGACCAGACTGGAATTTAGTAGGCCTTGATTCCTGTCTTGCATTGAGATGTAAAAACATCTGCTCAGAGTGACTCAGGCAGTTCAGGGGTCGATAACTTTGGTCAGACCATCTAGGGTTCTATCCAGGAACAAATTATGACAGTAGGAGTGAACATTCACTGAGTAGTGTGCTGGGAGGGAAATCACAGAAATGCCCCCCCTCCCTTCTGAAGATACTGCCTCAATCGACTAGAAATTCTACCTTTCACATGAATTAATTCTTCTTTCCTGTTTACAGTTACCTGTCACCTGCTGAAGTGTACACAACCCTTTGAGGGCAACACATTCAATTATTCATGACCCACGATTACACCGCAGAGAGAATCAGTTGCTCAGATCACCCTCCAGTGAGATGGCTACTTCAGCCGTGGTAGAACAGCAAGCAAGGAAATCAGGCTGCGCTGGCAAAAGAAGTGAGCAAACCAGGGCCAGCTGCACTGTCAAAACAAGGCATCAAGATGATGGATTCCTGGTACCCAGCCTGTATCCATTCATTCATTCACCAGACACTTACTAAGTTCCTACTCTGCCATGGGCTGTGCTGAATGAGTGGGACATTAGGAATTGAGTTTCTAACCACAGATACAAAGAACACTGAAGATCAGTTACCCCACTTCACAGCAGCGTTCTCAACCCAGCGGCTCTCAGCCCCAGGAGGAGAGGAGCCCTGACTCCCAAGCCTAGGGGTTGCGAGCTGCCTAAGCTGGCCTCCTGAGAAACAGGCATCTGAACACAGCTTCCCCCTTTGCTGACCTCTCCACTGAGTCATTTCCATGACACTGTGAAGGTCTCTGAGCATCCCTTTCATGAAGCAAAATTTGTATTCTTTGCCAGCTGATGTTGCAGCAGTGTAGGCCTGGCAAAGGCAGTGAAAAGGGGACACTTCTAATCAGGGAGATTACGAGGGCTAAATTACTATATGTGTGTGAAGTGAACTTGTCAGCCCACACACACACAAACACAAACAAGCAACCAAGAGGACCATGCTCAATGGTCCTGCGGAGACCCTATCTTCCTCCTCTGAATTCTCTGTGAACATCAGGGACTTGAAAGGGAACCCCAGGGGCTGAATTCATCCTCTGCCCTCTGCAGTCTTTCCCCTGTGGCTTTCTAGACCCAGGGTTCTTTCAGACTCTGTGTGTTCAAGTGTTAAATCTCCTAGCAGGAAAGGTTAGTGCTTTGAGGAGTTTTCTGTTTTCCTATAAAGTAATGAAATAAAAGCCCAGGTTCGACCCTCTGGTGAAACTATTTGGGGCTTGTCATGTGCACACAGGGAAACCAGCCACGTCAATGGTGAAGGCATCAGCAAGTTGTGCCTCTGGCTTTGAAAAGGCCAAGCTGGTCCCTTCGTGTCCAATAGAAATGCCAGACTGAACTCTCTGCCTTGAGAGCTTCAGATAAAGTTACTGCTGAGGTCTTCCCCGGGCAAAATCCACCTGCGAAATGAACTACAAGCCCAAGCTATCCACAATCAGGTAATTCCCATCCTAAATCTAATGAGAAAATAACTCAGAGGCCCCCGAAGGCTTTTGCCCAAAGAGATGAATAATGTGGAGAATCCTTGGCTGTGAAGAGAACAGAAAAAAATTAATTGCTGAAGCCTTCACAGCGTGATGAAAGCTGAGAATTATCCCCTGGATCCACACTTAGAATTTACAACAGCTGCCTCCTTCAGACAGGCCGAGTAACTCTAGGCAGAGCACAAAATGCAGCTGATTGCAGCCATGGCCCTGGAGCTGGGGCAGCGCTCAGCGCTCAGCGCAGCGACTCCGAGGACACGTGTCCGCAGATCCAGTCGGCAGCGCCCAGCCAGCAGCCCGCTGGAGCCCTCACTCTCCACGGCCGGCACTTACCTTGCAAGGATATATTGCCCTGCTCGCCACACCGCTGTCATAACTCTTCTGAATTTCCACTGGGGGGTGACTAACACAGGACCTATTTATTGATATTCTCCAGCTGCTGGTAACTGGGATTGTCATCTACGCATCATGAGAAGAGCATTTTATGCCCTTTTATGAACTTCTAGCAGGATGGCAACAGGAGGGACAGAAGAAAACATGGGATTTTCCCTCGGGGTCGGTACCTACGAATGAAGGCGTTTAAGAATAATTCAAGCCTACTACAAACAAACAAAAAAAACTTAGGCTAGAGGCAATTAGGACCAGAGAAGACTGAGAGCTGACATGTAAAAGATACATTAAAAATAGATAACTGTTGTAAGCGTGGGAAACTTACATAGGAAGAGACTTTGGAAAGTATATTCCTCCTAAAAATAGGTACAGATTTTGTGTAAAGGAAATTATAACCTTTTGTGACACACATTTGACATCATATTTGTTTATTCATTTCTGAAACTAATGTTTCTATCTGAAGGACAGAGTTTTTAAAGATTAGACACAAAGTGAACTTGCCCACCAAACCATTTCTATACTGATACTACCCTAATTTATAATCGCAAATGCTGAGAATCCTACTTAGGAAAGGATGGAAATCTAGTAAGAGCAAAATTGAAACAATATGGATGTGAACCCTGAATGGCAGATTAAAAAAAAATTATTTAAGACTTGTTGCCGGTCTTCACAATAAAAGGTGAAGAATTGGACTGCAGATTCGGTTGTGGGATCTCAGCAAAGAGAAACTGAAGGGCACTGTTACAGAAAGGCCATTCTTACCCAGGCTGCTTCCAGAAGGTTCGCACACCTTGATGATTTTGTGTCTACTTGAAATTCCATAATTAATCAGATTATTTATTTTGCTTAAAGTTGATGCTCTTATAACAGGTAAGATACTGACTTTCATCATTTATACCTTTCTAGGAACCTGTTTTTCAGATTCTTTTCTGGGGACACACACTGGGTATGGAAAGAAGAATATGTGTGCTCAGTGGATTCCTGGGGATGAGGACAAGGAAGTATGTGACAGAGTGAAACAGTTTGCCTCTCCCAAGGGTACCATGTCCTTCCTCAGGTTACAATGTGAACATAGAGACTGACACAATTCAGAGGGACTAAGGTCATATTTTAATGGGCATTTAGTGCATCGCAGCCAAGGGAATAGGATGCTACACAGAATGACCAGCTTTCCTGGCTCTGTTGGCCTTACATCCCTGATAACCTCCCTCTTTACTCCTGTATTGATCACATCTTAGCCCCACAAGTAGGAAGAGAATTTCAATTGCACAGGACAACAGGAACTTGGAGATGGAGATATATATATATGATTCTGGTAAATAATTCAAAGAGAGGCCCAACCTGACCCTGTGGATAATTTATCAGCAATTTCTTCTGTTCATATTTATTCTTCTTATAGCCTTTCTTTTTTCAAATGTACTAGCAAAGAAACTATACATTCTTACCTAAACTGGCTCAGCTATATCAAATAAAAAGTACAGCCTCATAACCCATATGCCAACAGCCTCTTTTGCAATAGCTGTTGGACACAGGAATGAGAAATAGCCTTAGAGACCACCTCCACGGCAAGATGGATGAGCAAACCACTGAGGATGGTGCAGGACTCAACCCCACCAGTGACACCACGCGGCAGCAAGAAACAGTGGCAGTCATAGACTGGTCAGACAGACTCCAGTTCCTTCCACATGGAGAAGGGAGGAGTATGTCAAATGAGCACTGACCAGACCACATCCCCAACTCCCACATCTCAGACGGAGCCCGCTGCTATGGCCCTTGTACAAATAAATGCACAGGAGAGGGAGGTGTGAACTCCCCAGTGCTGACAACACAGGCAGGGGCTCCAGTATGAATTGGGAAGGTTTTTATCTCCCTCAAATTTATAGAAAAAAAACCTTTTTTTTTCTATTTCCTCAAAGAGACCTAAGATGAAGTTAGCAACCCCGAACATGACAAAAATTTTTGAGTAGTAACCCCTCCCCCCCAAAATAATAATATTAAAACAGTGCCTTCCGTGTCCTCCCAGAGGCCTCTCCCAGCCCACACCCTCCCCTCCTTTAAGACACCTTCCCCAGCATCCCCATCACCCTCACCTCTCGCCACCTGCCATGTTCCTCACTCTCCTCTCACACTTTGTAAGTTATTCCTGCTAAAATATTAGTTGCTAATTAGGGTATCGACTGACAGTAATGACTTCACAAGGAACACACCTGGCAACATTAGCATTTTTTTAATGACTTAAAAAAGAGAACTGCCTCCCTCCTGTTGACACCACCTCTCAGGGGCTCCCCTGTGAGCAGTCACCACCTCTTCTGTTCACCCTTCATGAGGAGCGGGATGAGGAAAGGCTTGGCATTCCTCCTCTGAACAATGCCATCCTTTGCACTAAATGAGTCTGGCCTCATGATGCATCATGACACACTGTGCCTAGGTCTGTTGAATGTGAATTGTTTAGAATCACGATTCTTCACTCAACTGTTATTGTACCTTTATTTAGGAATTTTACAGTATATAAAATTAGGGTCCCCAATCAATAGGTCAGAATTGCCCAGGGGAGCTGAAAGACTTATGTGGAAAGCTCCACGTCACTGTCTAGAACTAAGAAAGAGTTCTTATTCTCACTCTGTGGTGGTGAGACTAGCTAGCAGCAGAACCCACACCTTCCTATGAAAGCTTTGAGTCCTCCAACTCAGGACAGCTGGAGTCTTCAGAGCACTCAGGAAATTCTTTCTCTTAAAAACTGCCCAGACTTTTTCTTCAATGTCCAGCACTTTACTGGCGTGTACGTGTATGTCACACTCCACCTCCCTAATGCTGCCATGCACGGGAGTCTGATTGGCCTTCCCTTGACAGTAGGGATCCATTCAATGTTTGTCGAATGAATATATCAATGACAAATAAATAAATGAAAGGAAAAATGACTGACTTGCTTCTAATACCAATAGGGGAAAAACAATTCAAAGTTTATCTTCAGAACATACCAATTACAATATGGAAAGTTTGTAGGACTCCCTGTAATAAGAACATGTGAGCTTGGTCAAGAGGTTATAGCCATAATGCTTATAGACGCATAAAGAATAAATTAGTTTACATTATATTTTAGAAAGTTGTGGACTACATAATTCAGCACTCCACAAATCAGTGTATTTGAGTGAGCTTTGCCTAATATTGACAGTGGATTGAGAATCCTTTCACCCACAAAAAAAATACCCAAAATGTGTTTGTGCCTGAATTGTGTATAATAGCTTGAACAGTGCTGAATTCAAGTTTATAATTTATGAGTTGAAGTCCTAACTCCCAGTACCTCAGAATGTGACCTTATTTGGAAAGAGGATCATTGCAGATGCAATTAGTTAAAATGTGTTCTTACTGTTATAGAGCAAGCCCCTGATCAGTCCTTATAAAAGGGGACATTTGTATGCAGACATTTGCACAGTGAGACACCATGTGAAGATGAAGCAGAGATTGGTGTGATGCAGCAGAAGCCAAGGGACACCAAAGACTGCCAGCCAGCCCCGGAAGCTGGCTGAGGCCTGGGACAGACTCCCCCAGACTCTCCTTGACTCTAAACAGGAACTGACCCAGCTGACACACTGATCTCAGACTTCTAGCCTCTAGAACTGCGAGACAATAAATTTCTGTTGTTTTAAGCCACACAACATGTAGTAATGAGTTCCGGCAACTCCAGGAAACCAATACACGATGATAACTCTCGCCCTCTTCTAATTCTTCTCTCATCTCCCCATTAGTCAATTAAATGGCCCCAGTCATACAAGAGAAGTTCTTCAGAGTGCCACAATGAATATCTTAGTCAATAATGGCCTTCCCCAAATCTCCATTTTTCCAAGTAGGGCACAGTGTCCACCATGTTGTATTTCCCACGGGCCCTAATACAGGGTGGGGCAAAAGTAGGCTTAGAGTTGTTCCTATGAGAAAAATACAATAATTAATAAATAGTAATACAAGAATAAACTTCTGCATACTCACAACAGTAAACCTCCTTCTGCTCCATCCTGTATTAGGTGTGTTCACTCCTGCTTTGTGCTTACCCTGTGTGTTGAGTTTATCAGCCCTGACACAAGCACCAGCACCCTTTTGCCTATAGAGGCTATGGTATCACTTTTCTGTCCTCCAACATAGATAACTAAGAATTATTTGGGAAAAGATAATTCATAAAGCATCCAAACCTGGATAGCTCCTAAAGAACAAGAGCAGAAGAGAGAAGCATCCCTGGGGCAACTGTGGTGACAGATGGAGGATACCGACAAAGTGGAGCCATGATATTGAGCAGCTAGGTTGGACCAATGTCCATATATGAGTCTACATCAGTATTCCAGCCACAGGCTAAACAGATAACTTAAGTCTTCTTATCTAGCACCAAACGTCTCCATAAAATGAACCCAGCCCTCTATCAAGCCTCTCCCATCATATAGCCCCAATAAACAAAACCCATCAGAAAAGAGCCTGTTCAGCCCTTGTCAACTTACTTGACCAGAAGAATATCAATTACAAAAATTAATTCAACATTTGGAGTAATATATGTGCCAGGTGTAGTTCTAGGGACTCAGAGCATTGAATAGGAAACAAAAACCCGGCTCCTCCCACATAGAACTTATTGTTCTAATGGGAAGGGACAGACAATAACTAAAAGTAAAGAAATATATAGAAACATGGAGTAGGTTCCTGATAAGTGCTTAAAATGGGGAAGAGAAATGGGAATGATTAGCAGAAGTTCTTTTGAAGAGCTTTGTTTGTCTTTCAGTTTTAGATATTGTACTAAAGGAAGACCTTGCTGAGAAAGTGAAGTTCGAGTAATGAAGGGAAATCTGAAGGAGGGAACCATTAAGACGTCTGGGGGAAGCACCTGTCAGGCATGTGGGACAGCAAAGGCAAAAGCTCTGGCAGATGTGAAAGGTGCAGCATACTATGCAAATGTAGATTGTTACGAGAGTGTGAGTGAAAAATCTGTATTCAGCAAAAATCTGTATTCAGCAAAAAAAAAAAAAAAGGCAAGGAAAATAGTCTAACATCCACTAAACACATGACATAATTCTTTTGTTCACCCTGCATACATAGCTTAGCCCTCAAAAATGTAGCACAAGCATCCAAGTTACACAAAAGATACAAAATTTCTGAGTGATGTTGGGAATGGGTTGTTTGTTACCACAGCAAAGCCCAGCCTGACAGATACTAGTACAAGGGTGCGGAAAGTGACAAGAATTGTGTGTGGTTTAGTGGAAAGAGTTGAAAAAAATAGGATTTCTTTTTCAAGTCAGAAAATAAATCAAGTTACCTTCAACTATCTGTACCTACATGAAAAAGATTTATTCTGGAATATTCTTGAATATATCATATTTCCCCATGTATAATATGCACCCCTTTCCAACATATTTGGGGTCTAAAAACTGGGTGTGTCTTAGACAGTAGCTGTAGATTTTTTCACTTGCATTTCCCGCTTTTTCACGCTTGTTGTCTTTGCACTCATTGTTGCGCACTTGTTACTGGTATATGTATTACCATAGGTTACGATTTGCTACATTCTGCCCAGAAATGGCTCAGAAAAGATTTTTGTACAGTGCTGAATTCAAGTTAAAAGTGATCCAGTTTGCAAAAATGAATAGAAATCAAGCTGCTGAACGTAGGTTTGGTCCTCCTTCAACTGCGAAATCAATCCGAGACTGGCTACAGGAAGAAGAAACCCCACTGAAAATGTCATGGCAGAAGGCCATGAGAGGCAGGCAAGTCAGAAAAATGGCCTGATTTAGAGAGGGAATTGAAGATATGGATTGAAGAGCAAAGGGCAATAGGAAGTCCTATGTCCACAAAGATAGTTCAGCATGAGGCAAGAATTGCGAATGTAAAAGAAGTTACTGATTTCAAAAGAGGACAGAATTGGGACTCCAGGTTCATGAAATGGAATGGACTAAGCATGTATACATGCGCCAGACTTGTCCAAAAGATGCCTGAAAGCTATGAGCAGAAGGTCCTTGAATTTCATTGTTTTCTCATTCAATGTAGGAAGACACATCAGTTTGAGTTGGAACAGATTGCAAATATGGACAAAGTCAGCCTTCAATTTGATGTCCCAAGTAACAGAATTGTTGATAAGAAGGAGGTGAAAACTGTAACTGTGAAGACAGTGGATATGAAAAGAGACATTATACAGTTGTTCTAGCTTGTTGTGCTGACAGAACCAAACTGCCTCCTATGCTGATTTTTAAATGCAAAACAATACCAAAAGAAGACATTCTTCAAGGAGTGATTGTTCACTTTCATGACAAGGGTTGGATGGATCAGGATAGGATGAAGATCTGGTTTGACAAAGTTTGGAGAAGGAGACCAGGTGGGCTCTTACGCAAACCTGCCCTATTGGTGCTTGATTAGTTCAGGGCACACATAACAGAAAATACAAAGAAGATTGCTGCAGAGCAAAAAGCAAAACTTGCTGTCATATCTGTAGGCTTGACTTTCCAGCTCCAACCACTTGATGTCAGCATTAACAAACCCTTCAAAGCTGCCATGAAAGATGAACAGAACCAATGGATGAAGTCTTCTGAGAACAATTTGACACCAGCAGGAAGAGTGAAGAAACCAACTATAGCAGAAGTTTGTACCTAGGTGAAAAGACCCTGGGATAATATCAAAATTGAGATTATTGTCAAGTCATTTAAGAAGTGTGGCATTTCAAATACCATAGATGGAACTTAAGATAAGGCAATATATGAAGACAGTGATTCATCATCAGACACAGATGAGGACAAGCTAATGGATGGAAGTTTTGACAGTGATGAGGAGTTGTATGAATTTTATGATGAATAACACTTGAATTCAATAATGTAACATAATACATTTCTTTTTCAAAATTCGGACCCCAAAATTAAGGTGTGTCTTATACATGGGAAAATATGGTAGATATGGAGCTGAAAGGTGGATTTCAAACCAATGCAAAAAAAAATACAAACAAAAAGCTTTGTAACAGTCAGACCAGCCCAATACCCGGTTGATAAATAGACCCATTCCTCAGATGCTGCAGAAGAAACACAAATAGTATGAGTGCTGTAAGATTCAGAACTCCTGAATTAGGTCACCTTCCTTAGCAGTTCCTCATTGCCTAATATCTTCTGACTTTGAAGTGGTGTAGCTACAATCCACCAACATTCAGTCTATGGTACCAGCATTGGCAGACCTGTTTTCATTTTAATAACAAGTCATGACTGTCATCATAGGTATTATTTAATACTGAAAATAAAAGTATTGTGGTTATCTGATCATTTATCTGCATTTAACCTAAATAGTTATATCCAAGATAGGTGTTAGAGAGTGAGGATTAACAGGGTTCAGATGGTGACAAAGGCTCATCAAATGTAGTCATCTTTAATAAAAAAAAATGTGTAACTTCAATGGAAATCTTCTTGACAAATTTCTGATAAACAAGAGATGTGGGTATCTTCAGTATACATTAATATTGCAAATTGGTCTTTCCAGCTACGAGGAACATTGCAAACCCCTTTCCTTAAAACTCTGCCCTCTTGTTTGTTTTAGGTGAGGGATTTTTGTGATGGTGTAAACAGTAGACTTTGCTATTTCTCCACCCTGCAGCCCCCTGATCTCTCTTGCAATCCTCACACTGTTTTGTCTATGAGTTTTTCTTTTCTTTGCTCAATCCCTTCACATTTTTTACCCAACCTACATCCCCTCTGATAACTATCAGTCTTTCTCCATATCTATGAGTCTATTTCTATTTTGTTTTAGTTTTTTTTTTCATTAGATTCCCCTTAAAAGTGAAGTCAAAGGGGGATAAATGGTGATGAAAGAAGACTTGACTTGGAGTGGTAAATACACAATATGATATACACATGATACTGTAGAACTGTAGCCTGAAACCTATATAATTTTATTAACCAATGTCACCCCATTAAGTTCAATTTAAAAAGTGTTTAACTGACAATTGAAAATTGGAGGCAGATAACACCAAGCCTAGACTCAACCATCCCTACAAACAACACACCCAAACACACAGACATAATGAGAAGACAGAGAAGTGCAATCCAAATGAAAACACAAGAGAAACCTCCAGAAAAGGAACTGAGTGATATGGAAATAACCAAACTACCAGATGCAGATTTCAAAATAATGATTGTTAGGATGCTTAGGGATCTTAGAACAACAGTGGATGTAGCAAGTATAAAAAAGAATGATTGAGATATTAAAAAAGAATCAGTCGAAGGTGACAAATACAATATCAGAAATGAAGACCACAATGGAAGGAATTAAAAGCAGGATGGATGAAGCTGAGGATCGAATCAGCAACTTGGAGGACAAGATGAACAAAGGCATGGAAGCAAAGCAGGAAAAAAAAAGAGACTCAAAAAGTCTGAGGAAACTCTAAGAGAGCTCTGTGACAACATGAAGAGAAATAACATCCGCATCATAGGGGTTTCTGAAGAAGAAGAGAAAGAACAAGGAATAGAAACTTTATTCAATCAAATCATAGCTGAAAACTTCCCTCAATTGATGAAAGGAAGGGTCTCAAAAGTTCAAGAAGCACAGAGGACTCCGTTAAAGAGAAACCTAAAGAAACCTACACCAGGACACATCATAATTAAAATACCAAAGCTAAGTGATAAAGAGAAAATATTAAAAGCTGCTAGAGAAAAAAAGGCTATCACCTACATAGGAGCCCCCATAAGGATGACATCTGACTTCTCAACAGGAACACTTGAGGCCAGAAGGGAATGGCAAGAAATATTTAAAGTAATGCAGAACAAGAACCTACAACCAACAGTACTTTATCCAGCAAGGCTATCATTTAAAATTGAAGGAAAAATAAAAAGCTTCCCAGACAAAAAAAAAAACCTCAAGGAATTCATTACAAACAAACCAATGCTGCAGGAAATGTTAAAGGGCATGGTGTAAACAGATCAAAGTGGGAAAAGAATATAGCAAAAGAGGAATACAGCTTTAAAGAATAAAATGGCAATAAACAACTATATATAAATAATAACCTTAAATGTAAATGGATTAAATGATCAAATCAAAAGACATAGGGTAGCTGTTTGGATAAGAAAACAGGACCTGTGCATATACTGTTTACAAGAGACACACCTTAAAACAAAAGATGCACATAGACTGAAGGTAAAAGGATGGAAAAAAATATTTCATGCAAATGGAAATGAAAAAAAAGCTGGGTAGCAATACTTATATCAGACAAAATGAACTTTAAAACCAAGGCTACAGTAAGAGATAAAAAAAGGTTACTACATAATGATAAAGGGAGCAATCCAACAGGAAGATATAACCATCATAAATATCTACGCACCTAATATAGGAGCACCTAAATATATAAAGCAGACTTTGATGAATATAAAGGCGAGATCAACAGCAATACTATAATAGTAGGAGATTTCAATACCAACTAACATCACTAGATAGATCCTCAAGATAGAAAATGAACAAAGAAACAGCAGACTTAAAGGACACACTAGATCAACTCGATTTAATAGATATCTTTAGAACCTTTTACCCTAAGGCAGCAGAATATACATTCTTTTCAAGTGCTTATGGTACATTCTCTAGGATAGACCACATGTTAGGACACAAAAGCAGTTTCAACAAATTTAAGAAGATTAAAATCATATCAAGTATTTACTCTGATCACAATGGCATGAAACGAGAAATCAACCACATCAGAAAAACTGAAAAATACTTAAAAACATGGAAATTAAATAGCATGTAAATAGCATGTTATTAAATAACGAATGAGTTAACAATGAAATCAAAGAAGAAATAAAAAATTCCTAGAAATGAATGATAATGAACATACAATTATGTGTCTCATAATTTATGGGACACAGCAAAAGCAGTCATGAGAGGGAAGTTCATATTACTACAAGCACTCCTTAAAAAGCTTGAAAAAGCTCAAATAAACAACCTAACCCTTCATCTAAAAGAACTAGAAAAGAACAGCAAGTAAGGTCCAGAGGTAGTAGAAGAAAGGAAATAATAAAGATCAGAGTGGAAATAAATGATATAGAGCAGCAGTTCTAAACCTGTGGCTCACGACCCCAGCGGGGTTCAAATGACCAAAACACAGGGGTCATCTAAAGCCATCAGAACCGCTGATATAGAGGCTAAAGAAACAATACAGAGGATCAATAAAACTAAGAGCTGGTTCTTTGAAAGGGTAAACAAGATCAATGAACCTTTAACCAGACTCACCAAGAAAAGAAGAGAGAGGACTCAAATAAAATTAGAAATGAGAGTGGAAAAATAACAACCAACACAACAGAAATACAAAATATTGTAAGAAAATACTATGAAGAACTGTATGCCAAAAAATTAAACAACCTAGGTGAAATGGACAAATTCCTTGAAACATATAATCTTCCAAAAATCAATCTGAAAGAATCAGAAAACCTAAATAGACTGATTACAACAAGAGATTGAAACAGTTATCAGAAAGCTACCAAAAACAAAACCCCTGGGCCTGATGGCTTCACTGGTGAATTCTACCAAATATTCAAAGAAGAACTAACTCCTATCCTTCTCAAGCTATTTCAAAAAATTCAAAAGGAAAGAACACTTCCAAGTTCCTTTTATGAGGCAAACATAATTCTAATTCCAAAACCAGTCAAAGACAACACAAAGAAAGAAAATTATAGGCCAATATCCCTGATGAATTTAGATGAAAAAATCCTCAACAAAATATTAGCAAACCAGATCCAGCAATATATGAAGAAAATAATCCATCATGATCAAGTGGGATTTATTTGGGCAGGCAAGGATGGTACAACATTCATAAATCAATTAATATGATTCACCACATAAACAAAAGGAAGGACAAAAACCAAATGATAATTTCAATAGATGCAGAAAAAGCATTTGATAAAATTCAGCACCCATTTATGGTCAAAACTCTTAGCAAAGTGGAAATACAGGGAACATACTTCAACATGATAAAGGCCATCTATGACAAACCCACAGCCAACATCATAATTAATGGACAAAAATTAAAAGAAATTCCCCTAAAATCAGGAACAAGGCAGGGGTGCTCCCTTTCACCACTCTTATTCAACATAATCCTGGAAGTCCTAGCCACAGCAATCAGACAAGAAGAAGAAATAAAAGGCATCCAAACTGGAAAAGAAGAAGTAAAACTATCATTATTTGCAGATGATATGATACTGTATATAGAAAACCCTAAAGTCTCAGTCAAAAAACTACTGGATCTAATAAACAAATTCAACAAGGTGGCAGGATATAAAATTAATACACAGAAATCAGAAGCATTTTTGTACATGAACAATAAACTGTCAGAAAGAGAAATTAAGGAAACAATCCCCATTCACTATTGCAACAAAAAAATAGTACCTAGGAGTAAATTTAACCAAGGAGGCTAAAGACTTTTACTCAGAAAATTATAAAACATTGATAAAAAAAAATCAAGAAAGATACAAACAAGTGAAAGCATATACCGTGCTCATGGTTAGGAAGAATAAACACCGTTAAAATGTCTATATTACCCAAGCAATTTATAAATTTAATGCAATACCAATTAAAATACTAATGACATACTTCAAAGATATAGAACACATATTCCAAAAATTTATATTGAACCAAAAAAGAACACAAATAGTCTCAGCAATTTTGAAAAAGAAGAATAAAGTGGGAGGTATCACACTTCCTGATATCAAGTTATACTATAAGGCCATTGTACTCAAAACAGAGTGGTACTGGCATAAGAACAGGCATACAGATCAATGGAAGAGAACAGAGAATCCAGAAATAAACTCACATCTTTATGGACAATTGATACTTGACAAAGGAGGTAACAGCATAGAGTGGAGTAAAGACAGTCTCTTTAACAAATGGTGTTGAGAAAACTGGACAGCTAACTGCAAAAAATGAAACTAGACCACCAACTTACACCATGCACAAAAATAAACTCAAAATACATAAAGGTTTTAAATGTAAAACGTGAAACCATAAGCATCCTAGAAGAAAACATGGGCAGTAAGCTCACCAACATCTATTGCAGCAATATATTTGCTGATTTATCTCCACAAGCAAATGAAATAAAAGACAGGATAAACAAATGGGACTATATCAAACTAAAAAGATTTTGCACAGCTAAGGACAATATGAACAGAATAAAAAGACAAACCACAGTGGGAGAACATATTCAACAATATGTCTGATAAGGGGTTAGTAACCAAAGTTTATGAAGAACTTGTAAAACTCAACACCAGGAAGACAAACAATCCAATCAAAACCTGGGCACAAGAAATGAATAGACACTTCTCCAAAGAGGACATACAAATGGCCAATAGACAGATGAAAGAATGTTCAACATCACTAATCATTAAAGAAATGCAAGTTAAAACCACAATGAGATACCACCTCACACCAGTCAGAATGGCGCTCATTAACAAATCAACACACGATAGGTGCTGGCGAGGATGTAGAGAAAGGGGAACCCTCCTGCACTGCAGCCACTGTGGAAAACAGTATAAAGATTCCTCAAAAAATTAAAAATGGAACTGCCCTTTGACCCAGCCATCCCACTTATAGGAATATATCCCAAGGACACCATATCACCAACTAAAAAAATGAAATGCACCCTCATGTTTATGGCAGCATTGTTCATAATAGCAAAGATCTGGAAACAGCCCAAGTGTCTGTCAGTGGATGAGTGGATTAAAAAGCTATGGTTGATACATATATACAATGGAATACTATGGGACCATGAAAAAGAAGGAAATATTACCTTTTGCAACAATATGGAGGGACCTGAAAGCTATTATGTTGAGTGAAATAAGCCCGGCAGAGAAAGAAAAATATCATATGACCTCACTCATTTGAGGAATCCAAGGAATAATGAGAACTGAGGAATGGAATTGAGACAGAGGGGGGATCAATGGGACCAGAAGAAAAGAGGACAGAGGGAAAGGGGATGATAGGATGGGATAAACCTGAAGGGAAGGGGGGAGGACGCTGTAGTAAGTGGGGCAAGGGAGATATTGAGGGGAATAGGGAGGAGAGGGGATGCATTCGGGATGACCCTAGAATCTATGTAAACACAATTAAATAATAAAGAATATATATATAAAAAATAGTATACATCTATGTTAGTTTTCAGAATTAACATATTGGTTATATAAAATGTTAATATTAATAAAAACTGAGTGAATAGTATATGAGAATTCTATAAACTCTTTTTGCGATATTTTTGCTAATCCATATATACTTAAAATAAAAATCTAAAATATAGAAAAAGAAATGGCATTAAGTCAGCCCATACTTCAGGGAAAGGGAAACCAAGTGCATGTGTTGATGGGAGTAGAGGCAGGTGAATACGGGAGCAGAAGAACTGAGGGTGACCGTCTCTGAAGACTGTTACAGGCACTATGAGTATTAAAAAATGAATATGACCAATTTCTCTTTCACAGAGCATGTAATCTGGTGGGTAAGAGAATGTTTATTTAACAGATAACTCTTCCATAGAGTAGACATCATGGTAACCACTGCATATAAATACCCACAGAATACTAAAATTTAATGGGAGAGAGCAATTGGCAATCAGCAATTATAGAAAAAAAAAATGTTTAACCATGTAAAAAAGATTTTAAACAAATCAATTACTTATTTCAAAATTATAACACAATAGACTTGGCTTGTTTCTTTAAATCACTTACAAATGATTTTTCTTAAGACCTTAAAAATCAAGTAATCTTTTATTTATTCATTTCCAGGACATGTCAGAGCAAAATTAATCTTTCCTTTCATGTAGGATCATTCTTTTCCCTCAACCACATTTTCATACATTAGGTTTTCAAGAAGATACCAGCCCCAGTACATGGTGGGCCCTCAATCAACGTACAACAATATCCACGTACCTCTTAGGGAGTGCCACGATATTAAAAGTTTTTCATTACTTTTCGCACACCTCGCTTCCACTCAGCAAAGCCTACCCTACGGGTGCATTTTCCCCCTCGAAGTGCCGTTATGCCATATCCTTCTAGTCTCTCACTGAAATTCGTGTGTTTATTCCTCAAGCTCCTGCACTTAGATATTTTATTACAACCTCTTCATACCCTTTCCCATTACCAGACCTAATCCTTTTCTTCTTTGCCCTGAGGGTCCCTGCCAATATAACTTCAGGTGAAGCAAATGAAAATACTAGCTTTTGCCCTGGGCTTCGGGCTTCCTCTGCCAAAATTAAAACATAAAAACATTACACAGATATTAATATTATATTCCCTGCCCTGTAAGCCTCCTATAACATTCTGTGGTCTGTCAGTCAGCAACATGTAGTGCATGTCCACTCTGAAAACTAAGTCGGTGCCCTGCTGAGAAGAAACGAAGGAAGAAAAGGGCATTTTTGCTTTTCTTTACTCTTAGTAAAAGTTCCACCTTGTTCTCTGTTCCCGGCAATTCCAAGTCCCCCCTCCCAGCACCTCCTCCAACCCCCACAGCAGCGCTTTCCACAAGTGCGGGGTCCCTCTCTGTCACCCATTCTCCAGTTTCCCAGAGGACCCCTCACAGTACTTACAAACTATTCAATTCATAATCAGCTACACTCGATCAGCTCCCAAAAAATGTTGTAAAAGAGGTAGTGAAGTACAGTTGATGAACCCATTGATATGCTAGGAACTGTGGTAGATACTTCAATGGCTTATACCATTTATTCCTCAGAGCTACCTGCAAGATAGCAATCATTCCCATCTGACAGATGCTCTAAGTCAAAATCAGAAAGGTTGAGTAACTTGCCTGAGGGCTATGAAAGTGGCAAAGTGGAGAATAAACTCAAATCTGGCTGATTCTGAAAAGCTTCTGCAGAAAATAATTTTATATTTTGCAATTGGGCCAAAGAAAATTGTGTATTCCTTTATGAAAATTCTGAGTGGAGATCAAGAAATTTAGATTCTGCTATAAACCAGTGCATTCATACCTCACGTGTTTACTGACACCACTTCGAGTGGCGGCAGCAAAGATCATCAGAGTACAAAGAAAAGGGTTTGGGTTTAGAAATGGAAAACCATGGAAGAGCCAAAATGGAGTTTGCTTGAGGAATAACGGCAGATGGGTTTCAACAAGACCATCAAAACGTTTCCTGGGAATTATCTGGTAAGGATCTGGCTTATTGCCAGTCGGGATGTCTCGGGAAGGGCGCTAGGAGCAATGACAGTAGCTATGGCAGCACCATTCTTGAGGGCAGTTTCTATCTTTCAATCCAGTTTACTCGCCATGTAGGTGGTGGTGTACAGTGATTACCAACACGTTATCTAAGTCAGACTGTCTGGATTTGAATTCCTTTTCCTCCAATTACTAACTGTGTGGCTTTAAGCAAGTCATTCAACCTCTCTGGACCTCTATGCCCTCAGTTGTAAAATTATGGTTATAACCATAGCTATATCAATGATGGGTTGTGAGGCTTAAATGAGTTATTATACACAGACCCTTCAAAATTGTGCCTACCACATGACATGTGTTATATGGCTTTGCTGGTGTTCAATTCAAAGGGACTGAGTGTAGGCATTGCAAAAATGGGATGCTGATGAAGAGAGAAGGAGGATCAGAGACAGAACAGTCTCCTAGCTGCCCAACCCAATCCCGCCACCACTCTCCCTCAACCAGTCGCCCCTCCCCACAGGGGCACAGAAAGGAGGAAACGCACAAAGGACAAAGCAAGTTAGCATTTTATTACTGCCTGGCTACAGTAAGCAGGAGACTGAGGCTGAGGTGGGCCTGGCCTGGAGCTGGGGCTCAGGCAGGGCTCCAGAGCCCAATATAGAACTCTGGAGAACTCAGCTGGAGCAGACAGAAGGACACTGTGGCCCAGGCTCTATGGCTCTAGGTGTTCTAGAGCCAAACTATACTGAAGGCCTGCTATGCCACCTTTCCCCCCCAAAATCAAAACTTAACCTTCAGATATAGCCCTGGCTGGGAGAGGTGGGCTTCCAGGCTATTTCTGCCCCCTCCCCCAACACCCTCTACAAACGAGTGTTCTCTGGTTTCCATTGTGCACAAAAAAATGGTATAACAACTATGTTTGGTCTCTTCTGAGGTGGAGAACAATTTCTGGAAGGCCTTAGGAAGAAGAGAAGGAAGAAGACAGATGTGAGACGTTCTCATTTATCCAGGCTTCTAGAAGAAAAAGAACAATTTCTAAGAGAGGAGAATGCAAAGGCAGTCCTTCCCCTGGAGCTGTGGACATCTCAAGGCCTGGAACTAGTCATCACGTTTTCCTCCCTGGAAATGAAGTGACTACCTGAAACCTGACCCATCTCGCTTTACTATGAAAGCAAGGAGAGAGGGAGGGGGACAGAGGAACCTTGAGCTCCTGACAAAAGCCAACTATAAACAATATAACCAGTAAACACAGCAGGAATGACCCCGACATCTCTGTGGACTTGAGGTTTCCTTACGTGTAAAGTGAGAATTGGACTAGCAGTCTGTAAGTTCCCTCTCACCCTGTGTGCTACCTGGCCATGAGCTCAAGCCCCACATCATACCGCTGCTCAGTATTAAAACCACATTGTCATAGCCTTGGTCTTTGGAGAAGCCACCACAGGTGGAGTCACTGAACTTCACCAACCTCACTCCCTTTCAAGAAATGCCTTCGCTGAAATCCACCCATGTTCCTTGAAGAACCTCCACCCATGGGCAGAGCCTTCAGATGTGGAACTCTGGGGTGGGGGGGAATCACCTCAAAAAAGTAGTGCCCTGGCATCAGTCAAGGGTACACTGATGTCAAGCACTTCTGACGGGCTGAAAACAAGTACCACTTGTTCTGTGATTCTTCACGCTTTTTCTCAGCTCAAAATCTGTCTGGACGTTTCAGAGTTAGCAGAGCATGTAAAAGGGGGGTGTTTTTCACCTGCTCAGACGTTTTTCAGATGCTTTTTGTGATTGGATAACTCAAACATAGCTTTGTTTTAAACCTTCAAACATTCCGTGATATTGATGGGGAAAGGGAGTTGACAGGAAAGGAAGATGTTATACCCTCAGTTTCACTCTTATGCCAAAGAACGGTGATGGCTTGATAGAGGGTTTATTTCAGCATACAATGCAAGAGGCTGCTCAGAGCATCACAAAGGAAACAGAACTTCATAAGGACATACGGAGGACGGAATCCACAATTAAAATTCTGACAATCCTGGTTTCCAACACAAGTGCAATTTAGGTTATGCAAAGTTTTTCTTGCAGTGACAAAAAAAAAAAAAAATCAAGAGCTAACTGCAATTTCTGACACACCATATTGTGACACTGTTATTTAGAAAACTAAGCATATGTATATATATTTTTTCAAACAAAGATGTTGTTTTAAGTGCAAAGCCCACAGCAAGTTCTATTTGTTACAAACATTGGGTCTAATCCAGGGCAGGAGAAAAAAAATTACTTTTTCTGCCACAGGAAGTCTTACTTCCATTAGCTCTGGAACATGGTTTTTCAAAATTACAGCCTCTCTCCCTTCAGACCTCAAGAAAATATGAGGGTAGAGAATTGACGTTGGATCTTTGCTCACTTAAGTTACAACATTTTAAAGAACAGGAAGGACTTTGGAATAATTCTTAGGATTAACTACCTTTTCCTTTCCGTATATTATTGTAAGTTCCAAAAAAAGAGAAAACTAAATAAAATAAAAGGGGAATGTCATAGGAAAAAATATAAGATGTTATTATTTATTGATGCTAATAAATAATATTATTATTTATACTATGTGCAAGTCCCTAATCTGGGCACTTTATGTGTGCTTACTTATGTCATCCATACAACAACCTTCTCAAGTAAATGCTATTATTATACCCACTTTACAGATGAGAAAACTGAAGAACAGAGACACAAAGTAACTTTCTTAGTCACTGAGACAGCTACAATGCAGGCCTGGGCAAAGTGGCCCCACATTTTTAGTCATTGCGTTTTTTTAATTGTTTAATCACTATGCAGTGCTAAGGCTTTGCTAGGAGCTTTAACTTCATTATCTCATTTAATCCTCAGAGCCCTGTAGATATCCCCACGTTAATTAACAGATGAGCCAAATACAGATCAAAAAGGCAAAGTGACCAGACAAAAGGCACATGGGAGGCAAGTTGTAGAACCAGGATTTGAACCCAGGCCTGCCAGATTCCAAAGTTTATATGAGGTTGTATCACGTAACTGGTGCTAGGAGCTAGGAATTCATGGAAAAAATAACTCATAGTTCCTGTACACTCAAAGATTATGCTCTGTCTAGGAAGGAAGGTAGAGGAGGAAAGAGATGTTCCAGTATAAGGTGATCATTGCAAAGGGCCCCAATTTTGTACACAGTAGACTCTGATCTTAGAGTTCAGTAGGACTGTCTTCGTCATCTTTATAACCATTCCATTTAGCACATGTCCTGGATGAAAGCAGGTCTGCATGTCGGTTCAGGTGTTCTTCTGAAGTAAAGAGGCAAGCCCAGAGACTCTGTGAGCTTCTCTAGGACATCTGGGGGCAAAATGAGAAGAACACTAATTCTGACGACCCCAACACTTCCCCAACAAGGCAAGCCTAGCTTCAGCTTTTCACAATAAACTCCGCAGTTTTAAGAGATTAGAAGAGTTGCTTATATACAAAAAGCTCTAAGAGAATAGAAGATTGCAAGAAATGATCAGAGCAGAAGAAACAGGGGTGCTATCAATTTGGCTCCTGGGACCACATATTTCAGTGAGTTCCTAAATTTGGTACTAGACATATAATCAGAATGAGGGTACTCTGTGTGGATGAACGCCAATCCTCTGACTTCCAGGTGTGAGTCAGAGGGTGAAAAAGGAGTGAAAAACTTACATATCTGTCCGGATGATTGATGGTGGGGGAAAAAAATCCCATTTTTCACAAATTATGGGCCTTTTTTTTACTGCTAGTAATGCACAGAAGATTAAAGTGAAGTCTATATTTCACAAATGGGAGGACCAAATGATTTAAAACCTTTGTTATAATGACCTACTTTGGAGTGAAGAATCAATTTCTTTTACAGCAAGAATCTGTTAATTTAGGGAAAGGGAGAGAGGGAGGGAGAAAGCACGTGGATTGAGCATGAGAGAAAAAGAGGAAAAGGTGGGGAGAGAAAACAGCTTAGGAAGTTGGAGAAGGCTTTTCCGGCTCAATTCTAAATGTCGAGCAATTTGGAGGTCATTTTGCATAATGTAAAAAGGATAAATTTTGTATTCTGTATTCAGTCCTAGCTCTATCCCTAATGTGCTTATATTAGTTTCCCATTGCTGCTGTAACAAATTAACACAAATTCAGTGGCTTAAAGCAACGCAAATGTATTATCTCACAGTTCTGTGGGTCTGGAGTCTGACACAGATCTCATTGGGCTGAAATCCAGGTGTCAATAGGGCTGTTCCTTCTGGGGCCCTAGAGAAGAATCTGTCTCCTTGTCTTTTCCAGCTCCTTGGGGCCACCCATATTCCTTGACTTGTGGCCCTGTTACATCAACAAGGCCAGAAATGTTGTGTTTCTATCAGATCACATAGCTTTGACACTTGCCTCTTCCATCTCTCTCAACCATTTAATGACTCTTCTGATTATACTAGGCTCACCCGGATAATCCAGGATAACCTCCTTTTCCTTAGGTCAGCTGATTAGTGACCTTAATTCCAACCGCAAACTTGATTCCCCTTTGCCATGTAACATACTCAGAGGTTCTGGGGATTAGGACACAGACATTAGAGGGTCATCATTCTGTCTACCACAGGTGCTATGGGACCTTGGTCACTTACTTAGCTGCCAACCATCAGTCTCTTCATCTATCAAATGGGAATATACAACTTGCTTTATAGGATAACTGTGAAAATAAAATGATAATGCAACTGTAGCTCATCAGTAAAAGTGAGCCCTTGGTCAATAGTGCTTATCATTATCATTATTAGCTCTTAATTAACTTATGGCTGCTTAGAAGGCAACAATGTCTATATACCTTTTCCTAATGACCTAAGTAGTCTTTTAGCAGTATGTGCTGAAGTTCTACTTTAAGTTTGTATTCCTCCTTCTTCATTATGTCAAACTCTCTGGAGTGCTCCCAGCAAGCTGCCTTCGGGCTAAGTACACCCCAGGCCCGCAGTCCAGCACAGGCCTGGCAGGACACAGCAAACTCGGTTTCTTATTTAAGCCAAGTGGGTTTTCCAGCTTTGCCTTTTGCATAGACACCTGCCTGGAGTTGAGGGGCAATGAGAAAGTGGAAAAGAAGTTAAAGTTGTGTCCCTTGTCACACAAAGCAATGGTATCATCCTGGCAGAGGCCCTTCGCATATCAGTAGACCCAAAGTCCCTCAATGAGCTGCCTGGGTAAATGGCAGTGTCTTATGTTATAAAGTGAGGAGTTCTAAATCTTCGAGAATAAAAGTAAGAGCATTGCCGAGCAAACACACCTTCCTCCTCTCAGTATTACAGTGAAATGGCTCTCAGACATTGCTTAATTATTATCCGACATCCACAGTGAGCTCCCCTGCGTGGCGCTCAGCACTGCTGGTAGTTCTGCCAGGTGCTCACCAATTAAGTAGATCTTTTATTTTGCTCCTGCTGGGCCTGTGGGAAATTCAAGGGAGCTGTTCCAAGAAGCTAGCCCTGCTCAAGATTTGGCTGAAGATGAAAAGAGAGCATTTGGAGGCACAGCCAAAGCCCAACTCCTCTGGGATCAGGAAGGAGGGATTTCTCTATGGTTACCATAAAGCTGGTGACCCCCCAACAAGCACTTCCAGGTAAAATCATCCTGTTCTCTACACACACAAATACTAGGACCAGTCACTCGCACACACAAACCACAGAACTCCAGGGATCTTAACTGCCCACGGCTTCTCCCAGACAGAGGAGGCCCTGTCCCCTGAGCTCCCGTCCCAGAGCTGTACTGGATTGGGGCAGCAGCCTCCCCGTCCAATTGCTTCACTTTTGCGGGGAGAGAATGAATGTTTCAGCCAGAGTCACATGGTCAAATGAAGCAGAACTGGAAGTAAAATGACTTCTTCTGATTCGGTGGCTTTTTCTCATTATACCACGATACCCCTTCAAGTTAAAGATGAACAGAAAGAGAAAAAAAGAACGAGAAACAGCTGCAGCAGCTGCTGTCACCAGATATGCTTAGACTAGTATAATATTTAGGACAACATAATGCTGCCTATTAGTATTTAATGTCATCCAACTTTGACAGAAAAAAATTTTTTTTGTATGTTTCCATCATCCACTGATAATCTGTTCTCTTAGAGAAAACAAACTCTCCAAAATTTTCTGTACCCCAGCCCTACCCTCTTACCGATTCTAGAAGGTTCAAGGAATACCACTACGCCCTGGCAGCTGCATCCAGGACCTTGGCAACCTGAGAACTTCCAGAGGGTATGGGCAGAAGTGGGTAAGGCACAGCCCTAAGCCAAACACGCTCACAAACACAAACTCCCCCAGCCCGCCGCAGCTAAATCCAAAAGAACAAGAGGCAGAGATTCAAGGGCAACAAGAGGGGCTGCTGGCCAACCATCTGTGCATGAAAGGACAAGTAGCTATCTCCCTCCAACCGGTGCATGGAAGAATGGAGCAGACGGAATACAATCAATTGTCAAAATAGCATAATTCCATGCAATCACTGAGAAAGCTAATGGGGCTACAGAAAGAAAACACACACACACGTACACAGAGAGTCTTGTGAAATATATACAACCTAAGGCTGCCTTATGAATTTTCATACTCCTCTGTGATCCATCATAGCAGATACTACACCCCAAACTATCATCCATCACAAGGAGACCACAGGTGGGTGGAAAACACAGCAGTGAGGGGTTCACAGGCGTCACTGCCCAAGGTGTCTCCCCCACACCCCCTTGCAAGCTATAAATTGGGAGCTCACTAAGGGGCAAAGTGCTGGGGCAGCAGGCATTTAAGGGGCACCCATTCCTGACTGGGAGTAGGGGTGGAAAGAGTTTTTCCCTGTTTTCATTATCTGCACTCCACTTACAAAGCAGAAGGTTTCTGACCGGCATCATCCAGAAACATCAAGGTTGCAGGTTCGATCCCTAGTCAGGGCACATATGGGAAGCAGCCAGTGACAGAAACTAGGTGGTTCAATAAATGAATGCTTCTTTCTCTTTCTCTCTCTCTCTCTCTCTCTCTCCTTCCTCTCTCTAAAATAAATTTATCAGTTAAAAAAAAGTCTTGCTTTCCTCTATAAGCTGCTCTTACAGCTGAGAGGCCCTGGAATGTCTAAGCCCTGGGATTTCCTACCAAGATTCCCCTTTTTCAATCAATAATAATGGTCGCTGTCTTCTAAAAATTCTGAATTGAGACCCCAATAATTCCATCAGCTCTTCCCAGCCTGTCAACCTAAAGGCCTAGGAGAAACAATCAGAGAAACTAAATAAGAGGGAAAAAAGAAAGTTAGGGAAGATGCCAGAGAGATTGGACATGACTGGCACCCCATACACAGCATCTCATCCCAGCCTTGCAACGACCCTGATGAAAGATCTTCATTCATTTACTGTCATTTTACAGAAGAAAAAAAAATTAAGACTCAGAGAGGTTACTTGGTCTGTGTCTGTGGTGAGATTATTTTATGCTTCTTTTCTTTTTGTAGGAAGCCAGCTAAAGCTAAGGACAGTATGCTATGGAGACTCCCACATAGAGACAACTCCCACATAGAGACAAGTGGCTTGACCCTCTCAAGCCCTGCTTAGAGGTGGATCCCACCACAGCTTTCAGCCCATACAAGCAGAGTGTGATGCTCGCTGAGAACAAGAACAGATAGGCTGGTTGTCAGCCCACCTGGGAGGTCGACAGGATGAGAAGACTGAGGTTCCAGTTCTTGGCTAGAATCTTGCTGAGTCAAAGGAAGTCCCCAGTCCATCCTGATGCAGCCACACAAGTGGGGTATGTGTTCCTTGGTGTTTGGAACTTAACAAACCATGATGTGGTCATAGTTTCCAGGCCAGTTCAGAAAACTCTGAAGGTAGTAGGGTCCCAGCTCATGTGTGTGTGGTATGTATGAGTGGGCCTCCCATGGGCCTGTGCAGGCTGAGAAGGGAACCCAAGAGGGCTTCCTGTCAGGGCAAGAAGACCCTAAAAGTAAGAGGCTGGGGGTAGTCAAGGCAGACTTGAGGGGGAATATAAGAGAACAGACCAGTATACTGTACATGGCAGGGATGCCTCTGAAGGACCCCTGGATGACATGGAGGACAAGACAGGGGCCATGGTAGCCAAGGGAAAACTGCAAACAGTACGGGCCAGGTAGAGACATTTACCTCTTCTTCTTCCTTGCTCCCTCACCCACAACTCTGGACGATCCACGGGAAAGAAAGATATTTTTTTAAATAAGAAAAAGACAAGAAAGAGGAAAGAAAGAAAGAAAGAAAGAAAGAAAGAAAGAAAGAAAGAAAGAAAGAAAGAAAGAAAGAAAGAAAGAAAGGAAGAAAGAAAGAAAGAGAAAGAGAGAGAGAGAGAAAGAAAGAACGAGAGAGAGAAAAGGAAAAAAGGAAGGAAGGAAGGAAGGAAGAAAGGAAGGAAGGAAGGAAGGAAGGAAGGAAGGAAGGAAGGAAGGAAGGAAGGAAGGAAGGAAGGAAGGAAGGGAGGGAGGGAGGGAGGGAGGGAGGAAAAGAAAGAGAAAGAGAGAGAGAGAGCAGAAAGAAAGAAAGAAAGAAAGAAAGAAAGAAAGAAAGAAAGAAAGAAAGAAAGAAAGAAAGAAAGAAAGAAAGAAAGAAAGAAAGAGAGACATGGGAAGCTATGCTCACCTCCTTACTACAGGTCTGGCCTGAGTGGATGGCTAAGAGGGATGAGCTGAGCAGTGAGGAGAAACAGAAAGCTTCTGGTTACATATGAGCTTCAAGTTTTAAACTGGACTAGATTGGAATGCAATGCCTGAAAATGAGCTTTAATTGTCAAAATAAATTCCGGCAAGTGAAAGGCACTAAAAAGCTGTGGGGCTGGGGGTGAGGAAATGGGATTCCACATAGCTTGTTTGAGGCACTGAGAAAAAAGAGAAAAACAGTCTTCAAAATCAGCCCAGCAATAGGTTGGTTACATTGAATATCACAGATGTTTGCAGAGTCAGAATTTCAACTTTGTTTTCCAACTCCAGTGACAAATCTTTCTAGTCCTGTAGGGGTAGAAAAAACAAAGGCAGTTGAGGTAGTTCAACCAAGAATTTTCAAATCACGTTTTCCCAATGTTAGCAGCAGTAGCCTGAATCTGCTTCAGAAATTAAGGTCTGTTTAGGAATTACATAGGGCTGTGTAGTGTGAATCAGCTCAGTTCCATATAATTTTGTCCACTATTGTGTCAAAGTTGGTGGCATGAGAATACCCCAGCTGGCTGACTTAGTGGACGACACTGAGAAGTAAGTACTGGCAAAGACCTCCTCCTTGATCAGACTTCAGTTAGTTCCTCGGAGCCCTCTGGATGAGGCCTCTGCCTTGCACTGCTCTTAGCAGGAACCCTGAAAGGCCAGTTTAGTAAGATCCCTACCTTGGCGTCTCCCCTTAGTTATTTCCCATCGATTTTTGACCCACCCCACTCCATCCATCTCTGGCTACAAATCCCCAGCTATCTTTAATGTATTTGGAGTTAAGCTCAGTCTCTCCCCTGTTGCAATAATCTGCCCTCCATTGCGACAGTCTTGAATAAAATCTGTCTCGCCTTCTTTAACAACTGTTGGGTGCATACTGTCCCCCTAAAAGCACTGACCACAGAAACCTTCCTGACTTAGCGGGAATGGTAAGAACAGCTCCTTCTGGGACATGTGTCTATGCTTTGCCAAGCCTGGTTTTCTTCTCTGCTGTGGCCAAGTACATTTTGAATTTTCTCATCCTTTTCAGTTATTTGTATTAAAGAAAGAGAGGACAAAGATTTGACAAACAAACCAACCGAAAACATGAAGAGAGTATTACAAAGAAATGGAGAGAAAAGCACCAATTAGTATGTGTGACAAAGAGATGCTGTGCATTCAAGGCTTGGGAGGAAGGAGCGAGAAAGCCATGGGGGGAGGGAGAACGGAAAGGAAGAAGGTTTCGCCAAGTCAGGCTTATGAACTAAATGTTATAGCTTTATAAATTCCCAGAAGTGCAAAAAAGATCTCAGTGTATATAATGCTTTAAAAAGTCACAGAAGGAAAAACGAAATGAATTCAACTCACTTGCTTTCAGGGCTGCCTTAAAAGAAAAAAAGAAAGAGGCAGATAAATGCTGCTAACAGAGCTCTTTGCAATGCTTCAGAATGAATAAATAAAACCTTCCCTGCCAACTTTTTTTTCCTATTATGTCTGTCTCTGACTTTTTAAATGCTTTCCTTAAAAATGTTTTCATGCTTCCTTTTCCCTTGAACGTTTTACAGTTCGCCTTCTTAAATTTCACTGGAGACCTGCAAATCAAGTTGCATCTTGCTGATTTGATAGCTGCTTTTACGCAGCCCAGCGGAAGGCGATGCCTTGGCATCAGTCGTGCTGGGAAGAGAGTTTATTGGCAAGCCCTCCCCTGCTTGGCTGGCAGGAGGACATGCTAGGAAGGCCAGACTAGGCTCAGCCTGGTCCAGGGGCCAGCAGCAGGTGTCTGGACAGGCGATCAGGCCGCTCAGCAGTGACCTTCAGTCTCAAAGCGACAACAAAAGAAATCACCTCTTTCTCCAAATATCATTAGAGACCCTTGCTACTGCCCTGGCCGGGAGAAGGGAAAGGCAAGTGGGCAGAGACAGAAGAAAAACCCTTGTTTTGCAATCCCAGTAATTAATCCTAGAGGATTTCTCCAACTGCTACTCCTGGTAAGAAGGCCTGGGAAAGTAGAGTGGCCAGGCTTGCTACACAGGCCGCCTCAGAGCCAGCTCCCTACTTGAAATTCAAATGAGAGCGGCTCTGACCTTTCCTGTCACGTATTTTATTTCAGAGACAGTTTACAAGGCCTCGCCACCATGCAGGTCATGTTTTAGTTTAAACAGAAATACTCTGGTAGGTGTTAGATGCAAGTTAATGATTACACTGAAATCATTCTAATTAGGCTCTGTTGTTACATGCTGCCCTTTGGGGGCTGCTGCTGTTGTCACATAAAGTATTTTGTAGAAAAATAATTGGTCTGAGATCTTTTCCTCCCTCTCTCACATACCCATCTCCTCTCTCCCTCTTTCTTTCTCTTTGAAAAATAATTATTGATCTTTCGGTGCCTGATCGGGCAGATCATTCACTTCCCGGTCCCTGTGAACCTTCTGGAAGGTAGGTATTGTGGAATCAGGGCTGTCAGCTGCCACCAGGAGGGAGGGAGCTGAGGCCCATCCTTTGCTAGCTCCTGCCTGCGTCCCTGTATCCAAGGGGAAATGAGAATGAGGTTTCTATTAGGGCTCTTCCAAAGTGCCCTTACATTTTGTTTTGTTCTCTTTCACTTAGGGGGAGGGGGAGATGGATGGCTGACTCATTCCATTCCGAGAGCCCTGACACCCTCCAGGGCTTTGCAAGTGTGGGGACCCTGGTGGGCGTGGGCGGGGCTGGCTTCTCTGCAATGTTTATTTATCATTTACACACATCTGCATGCATACACCGTGCACAGTTCACGCTTGAGCAGTTTTCAACCTTCATGCTGCTAGGCTGATCCAATATTTATGTTTCGTTTTCCTTCTTTCAACTTCTCTTAGTTTGTTTTCATTTACCTGGAAATACTGACCCAGCTGCCTTAAGAGAGAAAGCACTTAGCAATTTAAGGGGATGAGTTTAACACCAGAGGAAGCATAAACCAAGTTGGGGACCCAGGGAGGGCTTGCGGGCTACAGCTAATCGGGCATGCCCTGGGGAAGGGTCGACACTGATGAGGGCGCCGCGGACCTCACTGCCCTGGGGAAGGGTCGACACTGATGAGGGTGCCGTGGACCTCACTGCCCTGGAGAAGGGTCGACACTGATGAGGACGCGCTACAGCTAATCAGGCATGCCCTGGGGAAGGGTGGACACTGATGAGGACGCGCTACAGCTAATCGGGCCTGCCCTGGGGAAGGGTCGACACTGATGAGGGCGCCGCGGACCTCACTGCCCTGGGGAAGGGTCGACACTGATGAGGACGCCGGGACCTCACTGGGAGGAAACAAGGAAGTTGTTCCCCAGCCGCTGACAGTTAGCAGGTGGGTGGAAGAGCTAAGAAGAGCAGGAAAGGGCTTTAAATGCAGCAAGGAAAGTGTCAACCTGGGAAGAGGATGCTAACCTAACACCCCAGTAAGACTGAGAAGGTGCTTAATATCCTTGTTTATAAGACTGGGAGTTGGCTACACTTTTTTTTTTTTTTTTTTTTTTTTTTTTTTGTATTTTTCTGAAGCTGGAAACGGGGAGGCAGTCAGACTCCCGCATGCACCCGACCGGGATCCACTCGGCACGCCCTCCAGCGGGTGATGCTCTGCCCATCCGGGGCGCTGCTCTGTCCCAACCAGAACCACTCTAGCGCCTGGGGCAGAGGCCAAGGAGCCATCCCCAGCGCCCAGGCCATCTTTGCTCCAATGGAGCCTCGGCTGGCTGCGGGAGGGGAAGAGAGAGACAGAGAGGAAGGAGAGGGGGAGGGGTGGAGAAGCAGATGGGCGCCTCTCCTGTGTGCCCTGGCCAGAAATCGAACCCGGGACCTCCGCACGCCAGGCCGACGCTTACCACTGAGCCAACCGGCCAGGGCCGGCTACACTTTTTAATGTAGCTCTCAATTTAAAATCTTTTTAAAATAATTATTCTGAGGCTGACCTGTCCCAGCTACTTTAAAACTCAGGAAATGTAAAAGGAAATGAAATCTGTTGCAGCAAAATATTTGTTTGAAGCAGGCTGGCAAAAAAAAAAAAGAAGAAAAGGACTCATTCTAATAACAACAACAAAAAAACCCCACAAAAGTGCAAAGAACACAAATTATTAAAGCATAGCTACTGCTCACTTATCTTAAAAATCCAGTACCTCAAGGATCGGCTGTCTGATCCAACACTCCGTCTACTCCGAGTGTGGCCGTTGGGCCAGCAGGTCTCCCTTCACGTGGGAGGGTGTCAGAAATGCAGGCTCCGGGGCCCCACCCCATACTTGCAAATCAGAAGTTGCACTTTAACAAACCCCCAGGTGACTTACTGGGGGCACATTCATTCTGAGATTCCCGCTTTACTGCATTCCTACTTTCATCAAAGTCCTGGGAACTTCTTCTTTCCCACCTAAGTACAGGCCTGGCTTCCTTTGAAACTCACCTCACGTCTCACACCACCATAGGAAGAGAGGCCAGCACCAACTCCCTGCTCTGTTTCCCCAAGAAGTTGAGCATAAACAGACACTAATTGGATTCTCAAGGAAAACAACAAAAAGTAGTAACCAAAACTTCTCTTCCTTGAGAAATACATTATAATGTTTTGCTTTTACTTTTTTTTTGGGGGGGGGGGCAATATTCAGAGAGCTTTTTGTTCCTTCAACGAAGGCCAAAAAACATTGAAATACTGAGTTAGAGACTTCATGTTCCTCCTATCATCTCAAGAACTAATTCAGTCCACAAAAGCCATGCTGTATGAATAAACATTCCGCCTGTGGTGGTAAGAATTCAATTAGTGTTCTACATATATTTGAGTATGAAAGGACTAGTTTCTCACTGATTTGATGTGATTGTACTTTGTTAGGATTGGGATTTACAGGTTTGTTTTTCTTGATATGTGTTAGATAAAAAATCCCTTCAGACAGCATATACAGAATATATGTGTGCGTGTGCATATGTGTAGATAGAGAGCTAGCTAGCTATTAGCCAGATAGACAGACACTTACTCCCTCTTCTGAACTATTAAACAAGTTTTTTTCCAAGACCCCCACAAACCCTAGATTGGCCTAATAGCCTCAGGCCTGCTAAGGCCTCCGAGTTGCAGGGTGTGTTGCTAACACCTTTGTCACTGCCTAAACAAGGCATCAATAATTAAATTCCCATTTATCAAAAGGGGAAATTATTCATGCCATCAGCACTCCCCATCAATAACAGGAGGAAACCTAACTGTCTCATTACCCCATCACACTGTGTGCAAACAGAACTGCCCGTTGTTGACAATAAATATTTGATAAGTGAGGAAACAGGAAGGAGAAACCAAGGATACAGAGAAGGGCTGGAGCATGGCCAGGGCTGTGGCCCCAGGGTCAGGGTTTACCTCCTGGGTCCTCCCGCTCCTGCAGACTGGCTTCTAAATTAGCCATACACTGGAATGGAATGCAGGCCATCTGGCTACTTCGGCATCACACAGCCTTTCTTTAATCACGTCTTAAAGTAAAAGACACAAACCTTGGTTTCTTTTTTATCTTTTGATTTCTTAATAAATTTCTAGAGAAGTTTCTCAAATGACTTTTTTTTAAAATATATTATGTGTTCACACACTGCTTAATGATGAGGATATGTCCTGAGAACTGTCTTTAGGCAATTTCCTCTTCGTGCAACCATCGTAGAGTGTACTTACACAAACCTAGATGGCCTAGCCCACGACACTCTGAGGCTGTCTGATATACCATCATGTATTTCATGCCACAGTCAAGTATGTGGTCTATCGGTGACCGAAACACCATTATGTGGCTCATAACTCTATTTGAAACATTCTACTAAAGCTCAACAATCAGACTGGAAGTTTAGTCAGCAATGAGATTAGTGACATCAATGTAGGGAGCAATATAATGATTAGTGATCTGGGATCAGTGAGCTCCAGATCCAGGCTCCCCCCCCCCATCCCGCCGTGGACTTTTCCCATGCGACACAAATGGGAGAGCTGTTCCACCTTTTTGTGCCTCCATTTCCACAACTCTAAGTTGAGACATTTGGAAAAGCTGGTTTCTCTTCCAACTCTTAAAAATAAAAAGTTGGCCCTGGCCCGTTGGCTCAGCGGTAGAGCGTCGGCCTGGCGTGCGGGGGACCCGGGTTCGATTCCCGGCCAGGGCACACAGGAGAAGTGCCCATTTGCTTCTCCACCCCCACCCCTCCTTCCTCTCTGTCTCTCTCTTCCCCTTCCGCAGCCAAGGCTCCATTGGAGCAAAGATGGCCCGGGCACTGGGGATGGCTCCTTGGCCTCTGCCCCAGGCACTAGAGTGGCTCTGGTCGCGGCAGAGCGACGCCCCGGAGGGGCAGAGCATCGCCCCCTGGTGGGCAGAGCATCGCTCCTGGTGGGCATGCCGGGTGGATCCCGGTTGGGCGCATGCGGGAGTCTGTCTGACTGTCTCTCCCCGTTTCCAGCTTAGAAAAATACAAAAAATAAAAATAAAAAATAAATAAATAAATAAAAAGTTTCCTCTTATGGAAAGCCTCTTTCCCATAGCATAAAATACAGGAAGGTCACAAGTGACCAAAAAGGAAAGAGGCAGTTTGGTATTGACTTTGCTGCTGGTCTTGGAGAAAGAGTAACTCCAGCGCCTGTGTTTCTCTACCCTGCTGAACAGCTGTAATGCTGCTTACTCGCTTTCACCGAGGTACTCTGTTCCTCCCAACCATTTATTCTCCACCCTTCTGGGCCCTTCTAGTGTCTCTGGGAGCTGACCTCTGCAGACAGCATTATCCACATGCCTTGGTTTCTGTCTTTCAATTGGACTGAACCAATGGAAGGCTTCAGCAAGGATCAGAAGTTGTATACCTGAAACTAATGTAATATTATATGTCAGCTATCATTTCTTTAAGTCAGGAAAAAAACAAAACAAAAAATAAAGACAGGTTGTATTAATAGTTTTTTTGTTTTTGTTTTTAATAGAGAACAATCAAAGGACCGATGCTGGGATATTTTTTCCTCACTCCTTCCGTTTCTGGAACTCTGCTACAACAGCAGCAGTGACTGTCCTTATCAGCAGCTCCCAGTGGACAGCTCCCGTCCACAACTACAGTTCTCCCTGTGCTCTGGAAGCCCATGTGTTCCCCACCCCCTTAGCCCTAGGCAGTAACTCCTCTCCAGTGCTACTGGCTTCCAGTTTCCTTTATTCTATATACATCTCTGTAAATTGCCCTTTCAATAAAGCCTTCTATCTGAGCCATCTGAGTTCTGTTCCATTTCATGTCAAAAATCTAAGTGATACACAGAGTAAAAGTTAAGACTAAGCAATTTAAAATAATTTAGATATTATACTAGATGTCATAGGCAGCCATAACAAAGTACCACAAACTGGATGGCTTATTTTGTCACAATTCTGAAGTCTGAGTCTAAGATCAAGGTGCTTGCAGGCTTGGGGTTGTTGTTCTGAGGCCTCTCTTTGGCTTGTTGATGGCTGTCTTCTCCCTATATCTTTACATGTCTGTGTCCCAATCTCTTCTTCTTATGAGTCCTCCAGTCATATTGGCTTAGGTCTCACCCTAATGACCTCATTTAATCTTAATTACCTCTTGAAAGATTATACTTCTGAAAAAGGTCATGTCCTGAGGTACTAGGGGTTAGGAATTCAATCATAACTTTTCAGGGACCTGAATCTTTTTTTTTTTTTTTTTTTTGTAACAGAGACAGAGAGGGGGACAGACAGACAGGAATGGGAGAGATGAGAAGCATCAATTATTTGTTGCAGCACCTTAGTTGTTCATTGATTGCTTTCTCATTTGTGCCTTGATGGGGGGCAGGGGGCAGGGAGCTACAGCAGAGCGACTGATCCCTTGTTCAAGCCAGCGATCTTGGGCTTTAAGCCAGTGACCTCTGGGCTCAAGCCAGTGACCATGGGGTCATGTCTATGATCCCACTCTCAAGCCAGCAACCCAGCGCTCAAGCTGATGAGCACATGTTCAAGCCAGATGAGCCTGTGCTCAAGCTGGTAAGCCCACACTCAAGCTGAATGAACCCATACACAAGCCAGCAACCTCGGGGTTTCAAACCTGGGTCCTCTATGTCCCAGTCGACACTCTATGCACTGCGCCACCACCTGGTCAGACTCATAAGAGGTACTTTCAACCTAATTAAGCCACAAGTTTTGAAGAATGAAACCTGGATGTCTTTCTAACATATTTTTCAAGCGAGGTCTCAGTTATAAACCCAAACCACAACCAGCACCATGCCTTCAAGAGGGTATATGGCACCAGATAAACCAACCACATATCAGTCAAGTTGTGGTGCTGGCTTTGCCCTCCTCATCCAGAGGAAATTACAACAGAGAGGGTATGACAGGAAAGCCTGGTTGGAAGGCAGGAGATGGGATCTCCTACCCATGCCCTTGACCATCACTCAAAGTCTCAGATGCTCCTTTTTTGCATTCATAAAATAATAGTAATATCAACTATCTTGTGGGGTTATAAAAGAATCGAAGGAGATAGTACATATAAAGTCCTATGCAAATAATAAAATTTTCCTGAATTCAATTGTATTTTTTCTGCTTTTCAGAGTATTAGGTCTCAAGGACAATAAATACCTAGAAGGTAATATATCTTGTCATACACTAATTTTATTTCTCCCACAGCTCTTAACTGGACAGACAGTGGGCTTTCAATAAATATCAGTTGAATTAAAGCTCTAGGAACAAAGTGTTTATCAATTCAATTAATTTTAAAGCTGCTCTTAATAAAAAAGCAAAACATGAACAAAAGCACCCAGTTCTGAAGGATGAAAACTAGAAATATCTATTAACTTGCCCATTAAGTCAAGCTTATAAGAATTTCCCAACATTTTTGCCAATATCTTTTAGTAATTATAGCACATTTATACATTTAGAATGCACTCAGAAAAACATTTATCAGTATTCCTGCCAGGGCCATCAGATACAGTGTATGGCTTTTGTCCAGTGATGGGAGAGTACCTTCAGTTTCCTGGTGGTTAGATGGGACCTTCAATATAACTAAATTTTGTACCTGATAACAGCTCCTCCCTCCAATCAAAACATCATTGTTTCATGCTTACTCTGAAATTGTATTTTATGGCAGACTGAGCTTTGCATCACTTTTATATTATACTAAGTGACATTGATTGCTAGAATCCTAATTCTTCTTCAAATACTTGAATGCCTAAAAGTTTGATGAGAAATACTAAGGAAATCTAGCTGGAGGTAGGAAGTATCAGATGATGAGAAATGATTATAAATTGGGATTTTTTACTCAAAGAGAACTACTTCTTTGACTCATGACCATCTCCTGATCTCTTTCTGCAAATCCATTCATCTTAATTCCCTGTCACCCCACCCACAGCACTGTTAGTAGATGGTCTTTCCTAGAGTCGGGGTTGGTAGGCTTTCTCCATTTTTAGTTTATATCACAATGAGAAGTATGATTTTAGTTGAAGTAGAACCATGATGTATGTTTGACAATTTATGTAGCTTCTTTCCTATTTGGAACCACTTTGTATTCTATAACATTTCCTGTAACATTACTGCAAATCCACAAAGAGACAGAGAAAGAGCATTATGGGGAGTTACATGGCCTCCAAAGTCCCCCCACTTTGGATGCTATATATCATATTACCAGGAGTGAAGAGGAGTTAGGAAAAGCTAAGGGAGAGAAAGGGGGGGTGAGGGGGACAGCAGATGTTTCGATGGGAAGCAACAAAAAATTACTTCTCTTGTTCTTGGATTAGAGAGTCTTAGGACAGATGTGAGAGTGGACCCAACAGTCACGAGCTCTGAAGTCAGACCACCTGGTGTCAGAGCTGGCTCTGCCACTTACTAGCTGTGTATTGTTGGGCACATTTCTTAACTCTCTGTGTCTTAGTTGTCTTTTTATAAAAATGGGATAATATAATAGGGTTGTTCTGTGAATTAGAAGAGCTAATTAATGAAAAGGACATAGGACTGAGCCTGACAAATAATAAGGTCTGAATAAATATTACCTATGGTTGTAGTTATAAATATTTTCAGTCTATCTCGAGTCAGAACTTTACCACTGGTTAAGATTTTTCTAAGCATGTCAACATCTGACTTAAATGTAGATGAATATTCTGGTCCCTTTGTACAGTAAAAGGAGTGATCTGGTCTGACCCTTTCTGGCCCTCACAGTGAGTACTCACCTGGGCCATCAAACCTGCCAAGTCCTTGGATTGCATATATGCTAGAACAGGAAGAAAGATTAATGAAAAGACAAACTCATAGAGATGCTACTCTGTCTGGACTTCTTGCAAAGGTCTATGTGTCAGGCGTGGGACTGATGTAGGACCAATACTACTGAGTGCAGACAAGCCTCTAAGGCCTCTCCTCATTACATATCTAGCTGTTGGCATAACCCACCCAGCTCTTTATTTGGTGAGACCTTAGCCTAGGATTCTGAACAATCAGCCCGCATATGGCTAAAGAGAAAAGTGATCCAAAAGACCAAAACACACATCTCTTGAAGGCCAGAACCACTTCCTAACTTTGTCCTATTTCTCCCAGGAAACCTAGCATTTTGCTTTACACACAGTAGGATTTGAAAGCAACCTGATTAAAAATATTGCCTTATTAGCCCTGGCCGGTTGGCTCAGCGGTAGAGCATCAACCCAGCGTGTGGAAGTCCCGGGTTCAATTCCTGGTCAGGGCACACAGGAGAAGCACCCATCTGCTTCTCCACCCTTCCCCCTCTCCTTACTTTCTATCTCTCTCATCCCCTCCTGCAGCCAAGGCTCCATTGGAGCAAAGTTGGCCCAGGTGCTGAGGATGGCTCCATAGCCTCCACCTCAGGCACTAGAATGGCTCCAGTTGCAATGGAGCAACACTCCAGATGGGTATAGCATCGCCCCCTTGTGGGCATGCCAGGTGGATCCCTGTCAGGCGCATGTGGGAGTCTGTCTGACTGCCTCCCCACTTCTAACTTTGGAAAAATAAAAAAAATAAAATAAAATAAAAAATACTGCCTTAGTTTGATTTGCAATGATTCTACATCATTCCTTCCTCACACTTAGTATCATTAGACATGTGGACATATGGAAAAGATCATGAAAGAAATAGTTCATAAAAAGAATTTTAATTCTTCTTTATTTTTGAACTCCTATCATTATCTTTATGCAACATAAAGGTTAACAGGCAATATACCATATTTTTCACTTCATAATACGCTCTTTTTTTCCCTCAAAAGTGGAGGAAAAAATGCCTGTGCATCTTATGGAGTGAAAAATATGATATTTTATTAAATATTTTAACACACCATTTGGTTCAGAATATTTTTTTTCTTATTTTCCTCCTTAAAACCCTAGGTGTGTCCCAGCCAGAATGGTGCTCATCAACAAAACAACACAGAATAAGTGCTGGCAAGGATGTGGAGAAAAGGGAACCCTCCCACACTGCTGGTGGGAATGCAGACTGGTGCAGCCACTGTGGAAAACAGTATGGAGATTCCTCAAAAAACTGAAAATCGGCCCTGGCCAGTTGGCTCAGCTGTAGAGCGTCGGCCTAGCGTGCGGAGGACCCGGGTTCGATTCCCGGCCAGGGCACACAGGAGAAGCGCCCATTTGCTTCTCCACCCCTCCGCTGCGCTTTCCTCTCTGTCTTTCTCTTCCCCTTCCGCAGCCAAGGCTCCATTGGAGCAAAGATGGCCCGGGCGCTGGGGATGGCTCTGTGGCCTCTGCCTCAGGCGCTAGAGTGGCTCTGGTCGCAACATGGCGACGCCCAGGATGGGCAGAGCATCGCCCCCTGGTGGGCAGAGCGTCGCTCCATGGTGGGCGTGCCGGGTGGATCCCGGTCGGGCGCATGCGGGAGTCTGTCTGACTGTCTCTCCCTGTTTCCAGCTTCAGAAAAATGAAAAAAAAAAACAAAAAAACTGAAAATCAAACTGCCTTTTGACCCAGCTATCCCACTTTTAGGAATATACCCCAAGGACACCATAGAACGACTCCAAAAGGAGAAATGCACCCCCATGTTTGTGGCAGCATTGTTCACAATAGCGAAGATCTGGAAACAGCCCAAGTGTCCGTCAGAGGATGAGTGAATTAAAAAGCTTTGGTACATATATACTATGGAATACTACTCAGCCATAAGAAATGATGACATCGGATCATTTACAATAACATGAATGGACCTTGATAACATTACACGGAGTGAAATAAGTAAATCAGAAAAAAAACTAAGAACTATATGAATCCATACATAGAAGGGACATAAAAATGAGACTCAGAGACATGAACAAGAATGTGATGGCAACAGGGGTGGGGGTAGGGGGGGAGGGGGCGAAGAAGGAGAGAGGGGTTGGGGGAGGGGAGGGGCACAAGAAAACCAGATAGAAGGTGACAGAAGACAATTTAACTTTGGTGGAGGGGTACACAGCACAATCAAATGTCAAAATAATCTAGAGATGTTTTCTTTCAACATATGTACCCTGATTTATCAATGTCACTGCATTAAATTTAATAAATAATTTAAAAAAAAAAAACCCTAGGTGTGTCTTATGGTCAGGTGCATCTTATGGAGCAAAAAATACAATATATCAGTTTCCTGAGGGGCCACTGCATCAACACACTGTGATGTTCTCTGAAAGTCTTTCCACCAGCGTGCGTCACCAGCTGCCCACCTTAGAGGCTACACCCACTAGCACACATGAAACTGCTTAGTCAAATCAAAAGGCATTTTGGCTTCAAATTAAATGCAGACTTTGGATGGCTGCCAAATCCTATTTATCAATGTAACAAACAATATTTACCAATTGCTTCATTTCCCTAAATTGTTTTCCATCCTCGGGACATGTTGTTTGCATCTTAATTTAGCACTAATTTCTCTGTACTGGAAATTTCTCCCATGTGTTTTACCGTATTCTTGCTTCTGACAAAAGTAAACACTGACTTGGGCGGTTCTGGCAACTTGCTAATACAATGGATTAGTGCCTTCTGCCTTATGCAAAGTCTCTTTTTCTGCCCGTAGGGGCTGCACAGCTATCAGATGTCACTCTGATTCTTGATATTTTAGCAATCGTGCATGCGATTTCTTTAGGCATGTGAGACTGAAATATCTCTCTGATACCATGTTGGAACATGTCGCAGTCAAGGACACAAATACAGTTTGCCTCTAAGATGAAGAAGGAGGCTGGAAAGGAAGGCATCCGTGGAAGAAGAATGAGGGAAAAAATCAACTTGGAACTTTGGACTAAATCTGATATGGGTAATCTTCTACCAGCCAATCAACCCCCAATTTTTTGTTTCCATATTTATTGCAACCTGGTCATCTAGGATCAGAAAGCAAGAAGATGTTTGAGACCACTATATGAGAACTTAAAGTCAAATAAATGCCTTCCTCACACAAACAAAAACTATTTTATGCCTTCTAATTAGATAAGATCCCACCCTAAAGAGGCCCCAAATTAAGATCTTCAAGTGTGATCAGATGAGCCGCACTAAAGACACAGTAAGTAGATTGTTCTGGCTTGGTTTGGGAAGGGGCATGTCAAAAATTGGACTCTGGTTGGCCCTGACGGGTTGGCTCAGTGATAGAACATCAGCCCAGCATGTGGATGTCCCAGAGTTCGATTCCCAGTCAGGGCACACAGGAGAAGCGACCATTTGCTTCTCCACACCTCCCTCCTCCCCCTTCTTTATCTCTTTCTCTCTTCTCCTCCTGCAACCATGGCTCCATTGGTTTGAAGCCATCGCCTTGAGCACTAAGGATGGCTCCGTGGAGCCTCTGCCTCAGGTGCTAAAATTAGGTTGTGAGTGGCCCCAGATGGGCAGAGCATCAGCCCCAGACAGGGGTGGCCAGGGGGATCCTGGTCAGGGTGCATGCAGGAGTGTGTCTCTCTAAATTCCCTTCTCTCACTTGGAAAAGAAGAAAAAAAATAAAAATAAATAAATAATAAAGAAATTGGATACCGGTTCTTTCTTCTAATTCAACCTGCATGATAATGTGAGACAAATCCTCCTCCTACCCAGATTCTGTCTTACTCGTCAGTTCAATGAGCTTTAGGACCCTCTATTTCACCAATCCATGGATCTCTTAGTCCACTGCTTCTCAAAACTAGTGGGTATCAGAAGCCCTGGCTGGGGAATTCAGTTGGCTAGGGTGTCGTCCTGATATACCAAGGTTGCAGGTTTGACCCCCAGTCAGGGCACATAATAATAGAATCAACCAATGAGTGCATAAATAAGTGAGGGAGAGTACTCTCTCCCTCCCTCCTTTCCTCTCTCTCTAAAATCAATAAAAAAAATTTTTTTAAGTTTGTTAGCATGTATGTGAATCCTGTACAGAGTTCACTCCAAGCCCCTCCTCAGAAGGCTGGGGTGCTGGCACCCAACCATTTCTATTTTAATAAGCTCCATATTTGAGTCTAACACTGACGTAGTTCATTTTATATATATGAAAACTCGTGACAACAGACACGTAACAGGATACACAGCTGACGCTAATTAGCAACAGAGCTGGCCTCAACTCTGGTCTCCAGGCTCCTCCGGATCTCCTGGTTGCAGTAATGAGCACCCCCTTTTACAGCATCAACTAGCAAGGCCTTTGCCTGACTTTAGGTCCCTCTTAGTACAGTACCTGGCATCCAAAGTCCCTCCCAGCCACGCTCTCCTGCTTTCCCAGGCACCCTGCACTGTGCTTATGCAGCCCCCCTTGCTCTGTGCCTCCTCGTGTGTTCTCACCTTCACATGAAATACCCTCTGGTCCCTACCCCACCAGCTACACTTTCCATTCTTCAACTTTCTGCTCAGTCCTTACTTCTTCCTCAAAATCTCATATGACTATTCGGATCACCTCCATCTCTCTCTTCTCTCCTCTAATCACAGCCCTATTGCGCAGTATAGACATTAACTACACATTTTTATATAGTATCTGTACTGATTAGTTTTGTGTGTGTGCTTCACTGGGCTATGGGATACCAGGATAGATGGTCAAACATTATTTCTAGGTGTGTCTGTAAGGATTAGCATTTTAACTGATGAACTGTATAAAGCAGATGGCCTTCCTCAGTGTGGGTGGGTGATCATTATCCAATTGGTTGAAGGTCCAAACAGAACAAAAAGGCAGGTGAAGGTTGCATTCACTCTGTCCAACTGCTGGAGCCAGCCCATTGATCTTCTCCTGCCCTTCGTGTTCCTGATTCCCAGGTCTTCAGACCCAGACTGAAATCTATACCACTGGGGTCCTGGCTCTCAGGCCTTTAGATTGCACCACCAGCTTTTCTGGGTCTCCAGCTTGCAGACAGCAGGTGGTAGGACATCTCAGCTTCCGGAATGTGGGAGCCAATTCCTGTAACCAATCTTTTTCTAGGTGTGTGTGTCTGTGTGTGTATGTGAAGAGAGAGAGAGGGAGAGAGAAAGAGAGGAAGAGAGAATATCACAGGCTATGGAGGATATAGAGTGTGTGTATTCTAGATACATATTATAGCTATTATGTACACATAGATAGATATATACATATATATTATATATATATATATATATCTACGTGCACGTATGTGTGTATACACACACACACATCTGATTGGCTCTGTTTCTCTGGAGAACCCTAATATAGTTTCTTTTCATTGTTTTTGTTTATATTATTTATTTTAATTTTTTTCCTCCAACTAGACTGTGAGTTCCCCAAAGTCAGGGCTGTTTATGTTTCTTTCAGTATTTCTCATAGCACCTAGCAAACAGTTAAACATATAATAGGAAATCAACAAATATTTCCTGATTGTTATTATTCTGTTCTTATTACATTGCCAACTTCTACATGGTTGTCCTGTGTTTAAGATGTAACCTCTAAAAACGAATTTTTTAAATTAACTTGAGAATCACAGATTATGGGGGATATTAGCCAAAGTTTATAAAGTATGAGCCTTATGACATATTCTTTTATCCTCTAGAATGATTTTCAAAATTAGACTATTTTACATACAATCTAAACTCCAAACTTCTCCTGGAAAACCATAAGAACAAGGAATGCTGTGCTCACATTCCTACAGGTCAGAAAATGCCTTGGGCTAAGTAAAACAGCAGCTTTGTTTAGACAGGGTTTGTGTGGTCTGATCTGCCATAGCCACTACCCTTTCTATGGTGTCCCCAATACTTAAGGGAAATGTCAATAGTCATGTATTTTCATACTTGACTGCTGTTTTACATTTAATAAGGAAATAGCTGATGAGACCATTGATCTATCAAAGGAGAAAAATCAAAAGAGAGATCAAAAAGGCTACTTATTTCTAAAAAAATCTTGGAGAGGAAATATATCCCTTTGTATAAGCAAGTCATGTGCCTAAATGTTGAACATGCAAGCAGAGCACACCTGTGTCTTTTTCTTATGTCCTACCCCCCTCATTCACTCAGATCGCATCTCATGGACACTGATATGTGTGACCCTTGGTATAGACCCTAAGTAAACAATTGGCCTACCTATAGTGTATCAATCAGGTAGGCTGAGTTCTGTTGCAGTAGGGGAAAAGCCCAACAATGAAAAATGTTATTTCTTGTCATCTGACATGTCATTAAGGGTCACCCGAAGGCTCTGCTCCAGGTTTCTTTGCTCTGGCTGATTGAGCACCCGCCAGCTTGAATATGATAAGCAGAACAAGAGCTCTAAAGATGTCTCACATTGGCAACTAAATACTCCAGCCTGAATGTGATGCATATCACTTCTACTTACAACTTAATGGCCAAAATTAGTCCCATGGCTCCAACCCAAACACAAGAAAATATAAGCCCGCTTTGCAGCTGAGACCAGATAGCTGAAAATAAGTGATGAATACAATTGATGACTGCCATGAAGCCAGCGGCAGTAAGTAACCTGGCCCTGAGAATGCTAAACCTGCCCTTGGAATGGGGGGAGCAGCTGTTGGTGTTCACCTTCCTGACCTGTTGCCTTGATCTTCACCTGGATGGCCAGGCTCCGAGTGGATTTCTATTCAAAGTCATTGCAGAAAAAAGAGCTCCACTTTTGCTGCTTATATTTGAGGATTCCTGGAACAGGAAAGATAATTGAATAATTGTTCAAAAACTGTGGCTAATCTTGAGTTCCTACACATCTTAGCCATCAATATATCACAGCAGTAAGAATGAAGCTCCTCCACCATTTAAGCCACCCTGTTATACCTGGAGCAATGGAGGCACTGAACTGACAAGGAAGGCAAGACTTCCAAGCCACAGGAATGCAATTGGTTCAGGAGACAAGCAAAACGAGAGAAGATGCATAAGCTCACTGTGCAAAAACCATGCCTAATTCAGCATTGTGTGCGGTACCTTGCATATTATTGCTTTAACTTTTCAACAACTTTAACAATATCCTTGAACTTGATTCACCTTAAACAGGAACATTTTAAAAGCCACCTTCAAATGTGATGCTAGAAAAACTACACTTACTGCTTAATGTTATTTCTGACAAATATCTGTACACACTTTTATAAAAGGTACTCATTTAACTTAACTTTTCAATAACATAGTGAAAAAAATCAAAGAAAAGAATGCATCTTTGAAGACTTTCTTATGGCCAGACCATTCAGAGTATCTATATGAACATCGCTACATTCATCTTCAAAACCAGCAAACTTTCCGGAACATATTCAACAAGACTTGACTTGGCTCCTCTTTTGTCCCAGTGTGGAATATATCCACATACATTTTTTCCTACACGGACTGTCATTTCTCAGATACAGTCTCCTCATGTGGGACCGAAAACACTTTAATCAGAGCTGAATTTATCATAAAGAGAGAAGCACAGATAAAGATAGCTTTACAAATCAGGACTTGCAGAAACTGCTACCCACTGGAAGCACACGATGAAAGCCTCGTCAAGAAATTACAGCGCAATAATAATAGTTTTCTTTAATAAAGTTTGGTGACCAATTAAACACATGTATTAAGAATTAGACAATAAGAATGCCTTTTTGTATATTTCTTGCCAGCCACTATGTCCAACGTTGAGACTATTCCCAGGGAGTCAAGCTGACTCATCGTCAACAGCGGGACAACTTGACATCTGTATTAAAAAGTCCCACTTGGCTGTGTGGTCCCTGTCAATATGTGGCTCCCACAGGCACAGCATCTGAAGATCCAACTTTAACTTTCTAAAGTTTGGTTTGTGATCAACAGTACTGTCACAACAGGAGAGGAGAAAATTTCTTTCTATGAATTCTTTAAAAAGTGGAACCCTCATGTGTGTGCCCTGATAGGACCTAAGAAATAAAGACAATAGAACCAAATGCAGATGGTTATTTCAGAGCCATAAAAACCTCCATTTCTAACATCACAAAGAGATAGTTTTCAAAATTGTTCACATATAACAAAAACACAGATGAAAATCCCAGGACCCTCAGAATATTCTGGGATCACTCTGAGATTTTAAAGGATTTGATATTCCATTCAGATGGTCTCAGGTTGCCATTGGATAGCCACACCCAGCTTCCCAAAAAGCTGCAGCTGTGATATCCCAAACCAGTGTGCCAGCCCCCAAAGAGTTAGAGGACGATACAGAGAGATTTTTAAGCTCAGTGAATTGGAACCATCCTGACATGTGGGGTCCCATGAGTAAGCCTAGCAGGAGAAGGTGGGGAAGAAAGGGAGACTGCATGGCACTGGAGTGTCCCCTGGCACAAAAAGGTGATGCCCAATTAGATTTAGAAAAAGTGACAAAGAATTGATGCCCAATTAGGTTTCGAAAAAGCTCTTCTCTGTAAACCTCAATTACCTGTGATGCCTTATGACATTCAGCATTTACAAAGTATAATTACACAATAGTGTCTGACATTTAATGTCTATGGATAATTTAAAAGACTCCTACTTCAAAAAGGCTGCTCATGAGCAACAGTAATCACTTCAATTAGCTTGGCACCATTACAATGTAACAAGACCATTTGACTGCCTATTAGAACCAGCCAAGCTCTTCAAGTGTGTTAATTTAGCAGTCATTGCTAATTTCTGGGCTTTGCAACATTTGCATAGGAAAACATAGCCCTTTAAGCAAGAGAGGAAGTTTTATTCCTGAACTGGCTTCCTATTCTTAGAGAGGCTTTTTATATTTTCACATTTCAAAAATCAGAAACATATTCAAAACATGGTCATAGTACTAGGTAAGATAAGATTTTTACCAAATTGAAGCGAGATGCTAGTTCTCCCAGTTCCATATCACTTACATGTGCTTGGGTATACATATACACACATACGTGTATACACATATAAGTTGATAATATATAAACATACATGTAGGATATATATAAAGGCCATGTGTAACATATATTTAATGTTATATTATAATACCTACTATATTTATAATATCCACTATATTATAAAATAGAATATCGAGTGTATAATATGTATATTATATCATATATATTGTAATGTAATTTAAATCAACTGGACAAAATTGTGATTGGGAAAAAGCAGAGGTTTTAGCCTCTAAAAAAATTTTCAATGGCAAGTCAGTCTGCTAGAACTGGAGCTATGGATATAGTCTCCTTTATTAGTTTATTGTTATTTTTGTTATCGTTTTTGCTTCAATAATAAGAGCACCTTGCATAAATGCATTGGGATTTTTAAAAATTATATTCTTATACACGGATATAATTTGCCTCTTACCACAAAGAATCTCTATTTTACGGAAGAGAAAACTTACCCACTGTGTTGCAGTATACAGATTTGCACACATACACCTAGGGGTTAGCAGTAAGACCTTTTGACTTAAAGGTAAGTAAAGATTGTTAAATAAGGCCCTGGACGGTTGGCTCAATGGTAGAGCGTCGGCCTGGCGTGCAGAAGTCCCGGGTTCGATTCCCGACCAGGGCACACAGGAGAAGTGCCCATCTGCTTCTCCACCCCTCCCCCTCTCCTTCTTCTCTGTCTCTCTCTTCCCCTCCTGCAGCGAGGCTCCATTGGAGCAAAGATGGCCTGGGCGCTGGGGATGGCTCCTTGGCTCTGCCCCAGGCGCTAGAGTGGCTCTGGTCGCAACAGAGCGACACCCCGGAGGGGCAGAGCATCGCCCCCTGGTGGGCAGAGCTTCGCTCCTGGTGGGCGTGCCGGGTGGATCCCGGTCGGGCGCATGCGGGAGTCTGTCTGACTGCCTCTCCCCGTTTCCAGCTTCAGAAAAATACAAAAGTAAATAAATAAATAAAAAATTGTTAAATATATGCTCCATGGCCAAACATTGTTAGTTACCAGAAGCTTGTGAACAGAAAATCTAAAAATAACTATAGAAATCGTCTGGATTCCTCCTGGTCCCGTGCTGTTTTGCCAGGGTGAACAATCATTTCCTAACTGGGTTCTCCTGACTCTAATCTCTTTGGGTTCTTACTTACCATTATTTAGCTATTTATTTAGGAAGGTGTATTATATTCCTAATATACAATTTTTATATTGAAAAACACTTCAAAGATTCCTTTTTTAAATGAGATATAATTCATAAATCATATAATTCACATTTCTAAAATCAGAATTCAGTGGTTCTTAGTATATTCATAAAGTTGGACTACCATCACCATCATCTAATTCCAGAATATTTTTAACCCAGAGAAAAACAAACACCAATTAGCAGTCAGTGCTATTACCCCTGCCCCAGGTACTGACAACCACTAATCTACTGTATGTCTCTATGGATTTGCCTGTTGTCTATTCTGGACCTTTCCTACAAATGGAATCATATCATATGTGACCTTTTCTGTCTTGCTTCTTTTTCTTAGTATAATGTTTTCAGGGTTTATCCATGCTCTATCATCTATAAGTACTTCATTCATTTTTATGACTGAATAATATTCCATGGTATGGCTATCCCACATTTTTTTTACCCATTAATCAGTTGATGGACACTTGGATTATACCCACTTTTGGGCTATTGTGAACAACGTAATTAATACTTGTGTAGAAATTTCTGTGGGTATATGTTTTCATTTCTCTCGGGCACTGCCACAGAGTGGAACTGCTGTTTGTCACAGCAACTGCACCATTTTCGATGCCCACCAGCAATGCATGAGAGTTCCAAATTCTCCACATGTTTTCCCAGACTTGTTATTTTCCATCTTTTTGATTATGACAACCTAATGGATATGCAGTTGTATCTCATTGTAACACAGGATACCTTTCCATTTACCAAGATTTTCTTTCATTTCCTTCAACAATGTTTTGTCATTTTCAGTGAACAATGGGCATGCCTTCTTCAGCCAATCATTCAGCTGAGAACTCTGCCTTAGCCTTCCCTTCCTGTTGCACAGATCTTCCACCAGCCAGAGGTGTGAGATTAGGCCCTTCTTAGGTCTTTATTGATCACAGATACAGTTGATGAGCCCTCAGTATGCAAACAGCTTACACCTACCTGTGGCCTTAAGATTTCCTAGACTATGTCAGAGTTTTTCAAAATCCCAATGGACATCCCATTCCCCAGCTTTTCCTTTTAAGTATTTAGTTATCCTGTCTTTCACCTAAACTGTTATCCCCCTCATCTAATGGCTTTGTGGGACAGGTTTTCACTGTGACTGTGGACTGCTGGTTTTAAATACTACCACCGAGATCAAGAGAGAGGTGTGGGAATAAGGCTGGTTCAAATGCCACAAAAAATCACTGTTCTTGCTGAGATTTAGCCTCAGACTGCTCTTCAGGTTGCTGCAAGATTTTGATTAACTTTCAGACTTCTGAAAACTCAATTCTGGCCATTTTTTTTCCAGTTTTCTCATTGCTTTTATGGAAGAGAGAATTTTTGGAAGTCCTTAATCTATAATTTTCACTGAAGTCACTCAGAATATTTTCCTTTTCTAACAAAAATTCAAATTCTTCAATTTGATTCAAATCTCTTCCCCAATTGCATCTTTGTCAAACTTGCTTTTCCTCCTCATTCTTCAATTACATGAGTATTCTGTTCCATCCAAGTTGCTTTTACTTCCTGGTGCCAGAATATGTGACGTTCATTCCAACTTGAGTCATCTTTTACACTTTCTCTCTCACTTGGATGGTCCTTTCCCCTCCCTTCTAATCATCAAAATCCCATCAATTCATTGAGTCCTGTTCACATTCTTCCAGTTTTCCCACGCACTTCTGCCCACAAAGCTCTCTTTCTTCTCTCTCCTGATGGAACCCAAGTCTCTTACGTTAACTGTATCAGCTGACTTTGTATTGTACACTCTTCTTTTTTCATGGGTCATATCTTGTTGAACAGACAAGACGTTAAACTACTTGAGGACGAGTTCGTCTTATGGTTCTACAATTTAATTATGATTAGTCCACAAATGGTTAATGCATTTGAATTGAATCAGACACTAGACCAGGCATCCTTGAAATTGGTTCATAGTTACCTTCTCACTTTAGCCTTCTGCCTGTGCTTTCTTAAAAGCAGTTTTTCTTCTGGGCACAAATTAAATGCATTGGCATTCCTTATCTGCAATAGGAGAAGGAAAGAATTTGAAGGAGCAGAATTGCCCCGACTGGCTCTTTTCTATGATGTTTCAGAAAACAATATAGCATTAGACAGAACCTTGCAAAATATGTGAATAAGAGTGAATTTCCTTCAGTTGTCCAAAAAGATAAACATCGGAAATGGCCAGGCATCTTCTTTAGGTTGATTTTACCAACCTGGGTATGATTTATTTAATCTAGTTAATTTTTTTCCTCTTATTTTACTATGTGTGCCCAGGGATTTGCTAATGATACAGGAAATTGAAACCAATTTGCTTACTTATTTATTCTAGTAATAAGGAGTGTGTGTGTGTGTGTGTCTCTGTGTGTATGTGTGTGTTTATTTAATATTCTGTGGAATACCTAGTACATGGCAGTCAAATAAGAGACATTGAATATGCCTGACCTGTGGTGGCGCAGTGGAGAAAGCGTCAACCTGAAACACTGAGGTCGCCAGTTTGGAGCTCTGGGCTTGCCTGGTCAAGGCACATATGAAAGTTGATACTTCTTGCTCCTGTTCCCCCTTTTCTTTCTGTCTCTCTTTCTCTCTCTCTCTCTCTCCTCTCTCTCTAAAAATTAATAAATAAAATATAAAAAAGAGATAATAAATAATCATTATCAATGTCATCGATAAAAAATTGAAAAGAAATTCTGATCTGCAAGATTCTCTGAGTCTGTAACATTCAAATTGCAAAAAGTTTAATATGGGAAAAAAAACAATTATTATAAGGAAATAATTGAGTAGCTATGACATAGTAATTGATAGTAACAGAATGTTACATATATTAAATTATTATAGTCATATTATTATAGCATTGCTAGAGACTGAATATTGGTATCCCCCAAAGTTCATATTTTAAAATTCTAACTCTCAGCATGATAATATTGGGAAGGGGACTTTTGGGGGAAATAATTAGGCATTGGGGGGAACTTTCATGAATGCAAATAATGTCCTTATTTAAGAGACTCCAGAGAGATTATCTGCCCATTCTGTCATGTAAGGACACAGTAAAAAAACAACTGTCTGTGAAGCCAGAAATGGACTCTTACCAGACACCAAATCTGCTGGCATCTTGATCTTGGACTTCCCAGATTTCAGACATGTAAGAAAAATATTTTGTTTATAAGCCTCTCAGTATCTGGTATTTTTGCTATAGAAGCCCAAATGGACTAAGACATATGTGCACATTGTATAAATGGTAATTAATTAAATCTTGGCTGCCAGTGCTTCCCAAAAATAGGCTCTTGTGTAAAGAAAAAGAAAAATAATACACACTTAAGGCCACATATTAACAGCCTCATGAAATAAAATAGTTCTCTATAATAAATTTATTCAAGTTACTCTATCTATGCAGTATCAAGACCACTTCTCTCTAGTTCCTTTTTATTAGATTTTTTTGAAACTACAGCTCAAGTGGTTTAGATGAAATAGGACATCAGAGATCTTCAACCATTCTTCAAGATGGTATTTTTCTAACTCAAGTGATGGTTCAGATAAAAACTTACTTTTACTCTGAATTATCAAATAATTCATGAGGGTATGTTTCCCTAAATTAGCACCAAGGCTTCTTCCATTCTGCCTACTGGCTAACTTCTGCCAGCCTGACTTGGCTCCCTGCTCTGATGTCATGTTCGACCATCCCCCCAACTCTCATACTAAACACACTGGGTTTGGCATTCCTGCTTCAGGGCCTTCACACCTTGGTGTTCCCTCTGCTTTGAAAGCTTTTTCCTCAAGTTCCTGCAAAGTGTGTTGCCTCTCTACCTTCGTCTTTACTCCAATGTCACCCTATCAGTGAGGGCACCCCGACCACCATTTAAGGTAGCAACCACTCCCTCTCAGCACTTCCTATCCCACTTACCTGACTTGCTTTTTTTCCTTAGCAGCCACCACTGACTGGAACACAATATATCTTAATTTTTCCCTGTTTATTGTATGCTCCCCACAACTAGCATGTAAGCTACATAAGCTTGCAGATTTGGGTCTCTCATTCACTGCTTGATCCCCAACATCTATACAGTGTCTTGCAAAGAGTGGGTGGCTAAGAGATATTGGAAAGAATGAACAAACATACACACAAGATGACTGTTGATACAGTATAGAAGGTTCTCAAGGTAAGCTCAACACTTTCAGGGATTTGGTCGATCAAGTGAATGGGAGAATAAAACAGTACGGAATGGTGAGGCTGACTGATGAGGACATGACAGACACTTCCAACACCATGGCAGAGGGTCTAACACAAGGAGGCACAGCAACCCTGCTCTTATACACAACCTGTAAAGATGTATTCCAAGCCAGAACAGTACGGTGGAGCCATGCAGGTCCACAGAGCTATCAGAAAAGATGTGGGCCTTAGGATTCAGGGTCAGTTTCCCTTTAAGGCCACCGGAAGGGCGAGAGCTTTAGAATCATCTTAACCAGATCTGGAAACAATCGCCTTCAAAATGCTTTGCATCTTGAAAGACTGCTTCACCGGTGAAACTTGAATTTAAAGAAAACAAACAAAAACCTCCCACTCTCCTGGTACTGATAAAAAGTTACTATCGAGTTAGAAGTCTAAACTCTCCTTCAAGAGTGAAAGTAGAACAAAATATTTTCATTCAAAAATATGAGTTACCTACTTTGTAGATGTTTCCTGCCTGAGAAAAATATTACAGAATGTACGTAAGTAAGAAGAAAGCTAATCCTAAACATAGTAGGATATGAGAAACATAGTGACCAAACAAATTGATAAAGAAGTTAGAAAATGCCTGACCAGGTGGTGCTGCAGTGGATAGAGCATAGGACTGGGACACAGAGGACCCAGGTTCAAAACCCCGAGGCCACTGGCTTGAGTGTGGGCTCATCTGACTTGAGTGCGGGCTTACCAGCTTGAGCGTGGGATCACAGACATGATCCCATGGTTGCTAGCTTCAGCCCAGAGGTCACTGGCTTGAAGCCCAAGGTTGCTGGCTTGAGCAAGGGGTCACTCGCTCTGCTGTAGCCCCTATCCCTTGCCCCCAGTCAAGGCACACATGAGAAAGCAATCAATGAATAACTAAGGAGCTGCAATGAAGAATTGATGCTTCTCATCTCTCTCCCTTCCTGTCTGTCTGTCCCTATTTGTCCTTCTCTCTGTCTCTGTCACAAAAAAGGGAAGTTAGAAACTAAGCAAGAATTAGTGGTAAAAATAATATTGACTAATTCAAGGAGTATTATTAAACAAAAACTAAATATAAATAACATCAAAGGATGCAGCAAAGATATCAAAGTTAAAACATTCTAAGACATTTCAAGAGAAGAATACATATATCATATATTGATTAATGCTAGACTTTGTTAAGTCAAGTATATGTGAGACTATATTCATCAAAAGAAATAGCAAAAAAATTAAATTTGATTAACACAAAGGAAAGAGGTTTTAAAAAGACAAAGAAAAGGCATTGTAGAGAATACAAAATTATTATTAAATGGTAGAATATCTCCAAATGTATCAGTAATTGCAATAAAAGCAAACAGAATAAACTCACCAGTACAAAGAAAGAGATGCTGAGATTATTTTTTTTTAATCCTGCTCTTTTCATTTATGTGGTTACCTTAGGATGGTAGGGAGGAGGCTATTGACATGAACGGGATCTTTCTGGTAAACTTTCTGAAGTGATGGAAATAAATGTGACTAAGATAGACACATAGATGATAGATAGATGACAGATAGATAGATATAGATGATAGATAGATAGATAGATAGATAGATAGATAGATAGATAGATAGATAGATGATAGATACAGAAAGTTAAAATATGGCCCTGTCCAGTTGGCTCAGTGGATAGATTGTCAGCCCGACATGCGGACATTCCAGGTTCAAACCTCGATCAGGGCATGCATGACAAGCAATTACTTGCTTCTCTTACCTCCCTCTCCCACTTCTCTCCCTCTTCCTCCCTTGTAGCCAATGGCTCAATTGGTTCGAGCATTGACCCTGGGTGCTGAGAATAGCTCAGTTGGTCAGAGTGTCAGCCTTAGGCACTGTGGATAGCTCAATTGGTTCAAGCATCCACGCCAGACAAGGGTTGCCAGGTGGACCCCAGTCCAGATGCATATGGGAGTCTGTCTCACTATCTTTCCTCCTCTCACTTAAAAGAAAAAAATAAAGTTAAAATATTAAACAATTTTTAGATTAATTAAATATATATTAATTTCAACTTAACTGACCTTTAAGTATTTTTGTCCAAATTTTTCACCTCCTAGCAGCCAAAATTTAAAGTCATATGCACAAAAGAGTGTACCTCTCTGAAATGGTACAAAGAAGTGAGTAGGATTTAGAGAAAGTGTCAGGAAAGAGCTTGTTTTTGGTGAGGGATCAAAGCAGTCTCCCTGGAGGAGGTGGTTTTGGATCCAGCTGTGAAGGATGGCTGAGATATAGACCAACCAAATGGGGCAAGTAAAGTGAACACGTGTCAATCAGAAGATCCCATGTGAACAAGGGTGAAGGTGGGAATGATAAGGGGAGATTGGGACCAAGGCCGTTGAGAATGAGGCAAGCAATTGGCACTGAAAGAACAAAAGAGTAAAGGAAAAGCTAGTAGAGAACAGCCAAGATAAAGAGCAGGGAGCATGAAAGGAACAGCAAGCCCAGAAGTTCTCTGAGCAGGGCAGAAATGTGGAGGCTGTAGGATGCGGTGGCTGGGGATAGGAGGAGAGGAGGTCGCGTGGCAGACTGACCATCGCCGACTGCAGAGCTTCAGCAGCAATGGGCAGAGCCATCAAACAAAACCAACTTTCTCTGTCCAATTCACTTGATATGCAGAAGAGCAGAAAAGAAACAAGTACTCAGTTCTTATCAATATATTTTTCAGTTCCTACCTGAACGTGTATGCAGAGGGGTGTTTTCTGAGGCCTAGGATAAAATGAGAGTGAACAGCCAGTGAGATAAGCAAGCCCCTCAGCTGTCGGCAGCCCAGATACCAGATACCAACCTCAGGGGCAGAACTTTAGTTTTCAGCTTCACATTTAAGGGGCAAAAGGGGAAACTTGGGGCCTACCCCAGACAGAGAACTGAACTGGAGTCCCCTAACACAGCTCAACTCCAGAGAGCCACACCCATTAGAGAAGTGATGGAAGACAATTGGACTTCGGGTGATGGGTATGCAACATAATCAAATGTCAAAATAACCTGGAGATGTTTTCGCTAAACCTATGTACCCTGATTGATCGATGTCACCCCATTAAAATTTTTTTTTTTCTGTATTTTTCTGAAGCTGGAAACGGGGAGAGACAGACAGACTCCCGCATGCGCCCCACCGGGATCCACCTGGCACGCCCACCAGGGGGCGAAGCTCTGCCCACCAGGGGGGCGATGCTCTGCCCCTCCCAGGCATCGCTCTGTTGCGACCAGAGCCACTCCAACGCCTGGGGCAGAGGCCGAGGAGCCATCCCCAGCGCCCGGGCCATCTTTGCTCCAATGGAGCCTTGGCTGCGGGAGGGGAAGAGAGAGACAGAGAGGAAGGAGAGGGGGAGGGGTGGAGAAGCAGATGGGCGCTTCTCCTGTGTGCCCTGGTCGGAAATCGAACCCGGGACTTCTGCACGCCAGGCCGACGCTCTACCACTGAGCCAACCGGCCAGGGCCACCCCATTAAAATTAATTTAAAAAAAAAGAAAAAAGAAAAGGGCTAACTAATGAAACGGTCTGCCCTGCGGAGACATGCACCGGAAATTTGTGACCACGGGGCAGTTCTCACACTTTCTGTGTGGTCAAAAGAATCGGAAACTGAGAACTCAGACTTCGCCTAAGGTGAGAGTGCCCCTAGATCTGGCAGAAGTGTCTACCAAAACGGCCTCAAGGTATTCCCTGCAGGCTCCAATTCAGCTTATAAAACTCAACAAGGAAAAAGGGCACCATGGACAAGAGTCAACAGAAACAACAATCAACAGAAGCAAGCTGAAAAATACTTCAGATATTGAGATTCTCAAAAACAGAATTTATAGAATGTTTAATGTTTCATATGTTCAAGGAAATAAAAGAATTGAAACACATGATACAACACTCTGGGTTAAAATATTACATTGAATATATAATATTTTTCCCTTCAAAATCCAAATCATACTGTAGAATCCTTAAAAATCTAAGGAATAAGCAGCTCCATCTACTTCTGGAAAAGGAGGCTGAGGGTTGGGAAGGGGGAGGGAGAGCAGAAAAAGAGGATTGTGTAAAACCTGTCTGAAAATCAGTTCCTGGAACCCCACCTCCTCCCTACACCACTCGGTAACTGCTGTTCACCAACCCTGACAAAGGTCTCCTAGTTCATTCTCTGTGTAAGACAAAGGGCCTCTGAACTAGGGAATGGCAGGTGCAGCTGAGGACCTGTAAGCATCTAGATCATCTACCATATGCATGTAATAAGGAGACCTTCCCCCTTCTCCCACTGCTCCCAGCACCACTCCCCAGGAACATCAGCAGCCAGACTCTAATCTAACAGATAGGAGACACATAGGTGTTTGGGGGGAAACCTTACCTATCCAGAGTAAATACCTAAATAAAATGACATTGGGGTTCCACAGCAAATGATTTACCCAAATCACCCTTTGGGTGAAGCCCAATCAATCAGCAGTCAAGAAGTTTTCCATTCCCCACATGTTGAGAACTTCTCATTCATTTTTCAGCCCTTTACTATAAATCATAAGCAAGCAACCCAGGACTACCAGATACCAAAGAAATATTTTAAAATGGAAGAGAGAACAAAGTAAGTAAAGATGCCCTGGCCGGTTGGCTCAGTGGTAGAGCATCGGCCTGGCGTGCAGAAGTCCTGGGTTCGATTCCCGGCCAGGGCACACAGGAGAAGCGCCCATCTGCTTCTCCACCCCTCCCCCTCTCCTTCCTCTCTGTCTCTCTCTTCCCGTCCTGCAGCCGAGGCTCCATTGGAGCAAAGATGACCCGGGCGCTGGGGATGGCTCCTTGGCTTCTGCCCCAGGCGCTAGAGTGGCTCTGTTCGCGACAGAGCGACGCCCGGAGGGGCAAAGCATCGCCCCCTGGTGGGCAGAGCGTCGACCCCTGGTGGGCGTGCCGGGTGGATCCTGGTCCGGAGCATGCGGGAGTCTGTCTGACTGTCTCTCCCTGTTTCTAGCTTCAGAAAAATACAAAAAAAAAAAAAAAAAGTAAGTAAAGATAATTTACAGGCAATATAGATATTGCAGGAGAAAAAATGTAAAGCTATAATTAATATCCTTAAAGAAATAAGAGTCTGTTGAATCTAAGAAAAGAAAGGAGGCTACAACAAGAAATTGAAAGACCTTTCAGAAGAATTTTGCAAAACATCATATATTGGAGGAAGAAAAGTTAACAATTAATTAGACAACCCCTAGACTGTAATTCTTGTCCATCAGAGAATTTTTAAATTTTATGGACTTTTAAACCCAAGATAAAGAGACTCATCTCCATTCCACAGATGGGGAATGATCAGAAAGTCTGGGGAAGGTCAGAAAGATGACAGAGTAACCAAAGGTCCTGATTGAGATTGGACAGTTCCCAGTGCATTATACAGACACCCTATTGATGGGGCACCCAGTGCTAACAGGGATGATCACCAGAGGACCCACACAAAAATTACTACTGTGCCTTCAATGAAGATCGACGCTCTCTTCACCTTGAAGGACATTGGCTTTGTAATCACCTCATTTTAACTCTTCCATAATGGTGCCCTTTATATATTATTAACTACACAATGAAAATCCCAGTCTCAAGTTATAAAAACCCAAAACAGATTCACAAACTCAAAACAAGTTGCATCAAAAGAACTCATATTACCCTTTGAAGAACAAATATAGCAGTTTGCCTTTATACCGCATACAGGTAGAAGCCATGTGCTCTGAAAACTATAATAATATCACTGCTCTGTCATTGCCCAGTGCAAACCATATGCCCATAACCAAGGCCAAGATGTCTTAGAAATATCTTCTGTCCAAATGTCTTCTTTTGCCTATAAAAAAACCAAAAGGAAAACAGGAAGAAAAAAAAAGTAAGGGGAGGATAGAACATTTTATAAAAGCTTGGCAGTTCTCATTCATTATCTTAGAAGAACCAACTTTGATTCCCTGATCAAATTAACCCTGGACAGTAGACAGAGAAGAGTTTATTATTGTTCCAAGTTTATATATGGGAAAGCTGAGATTTTACGCCTCTCCAAAAATCAAACAACTAAAGTGCTAGAAAGCTAAAACCCACCACAAACTCACCACCAATTCTGATTCTAGATATCACATGCCAGCTAAAATCTGCTACCAATCTCCTAAGTTAAAAAACAAATAGTAAGCATTTGGAAGACCTAGCTACTATTAAGAGTCACTGGCAAGACTATTCAAAGTCCTTACCCCTGATGCTGCTAGTGAGTTATGGGTTCTCAGGCAAATCAAAAGAGTTCTGTGTGATCCATTTCTGCATTCAGAAATTATTATAAAAATACCTGTGTTTACTAACATTTTTTTCAAACATAAATGTCATTATGCTAACAGAAGGATGTATTGTGTAGTGTTTGTCAATTAAATTTATTAAGTAGATGTTTATAACCTACTGTACTTCAAAGTTATAGGAACAATTTTGGAATTTGGATGCTATTCTCTTTAGACAGAAAAGGATTTTAGATTTTTCTTTTCTATTCTGTCAGCAAGGGCCTGCTCACCCTCCCTCAAGGCAGGACAATTCTGAAAAGAAATTCTTAACATAACTGATAACCCTAGGATTTGCACTGCACCTTGGAAGACAAGGGATTTTTCTTGGCCAAGCACAATGAATGTGCACCCTCACTGTGTCCATGCTGGAAGTTGCTTACACAATTCTTTGTTTTAGCATCTGTTAGAAAATCATATCCCTGTACTTACATGTAACCCCACCAAGACCTATTGAAATACAAATAGAAAAAGTGATACCATTACCTTTTGAAGACTCTGTGCATGGAATGCCAACATTTGGCTTCCTTCAAGAAATGAACTTGAAAGACAGTCATAATAATTATCAGGATCTATAGCCAGTCCTGGGATCATTCTGAGCAACTCCCAAAGTCAGCACTTACTCCTCTACAATGACACAAAGTGGTGTTTCTCCCTTGGTGCAATACAATCCTGGCAGTTTCCCAGGACCTGCCCCCCCCCACTTTCTTGTAACAGACTTGGGAAATCATAACCTATCCTCTATTTCACCTGACCCCCAATTAGTGATTGGTCCAGGATAAGGACATGTGATACCAGCATGATCCTAACTAGACAGATAATCTCCAGACAACAATCTCTTTCAGTTTAAGTTGTTAAATGGGATCATCTTTCCTGGCTACATGGAGGAAGGTTGTCTACAGATGGGAAAAATGAGCACAAATGTATTAGTCTTCTTGGGCTGCTATAACAAAATACCAACAATGGGATGGCTCAAACAACAGACATTTATTTCTCTCAGTTCTGGAGGCTGGGAAGTCCAAGATCAAGAAAGAAGGTTGGGCTGTAGTTGGCCTCTATCTCACTGTGTTCACATGGCCTCTTCTTCATGTATGTGCAGAAAGAGAGAGAGCACAAACTCTGGTGTCCCTTCTTGAAAGGGCACTAATCCTGTGAAGATCTGGTCCCCCCCCTTATTACCTTACTTTAAACTTAACTGCCTCCTTAGAGGCTCCAAATTCAATGACACAAAAGTTAGGACTTCAGCATATGTCCTGGGAACACACATATTCAGTGCACACCAACACATAATAAAATCAGATCCTAACAGAGATGGCAGACAGGTGCCCAGCACGCTTCATGTCCATGGCTCCAGACCTAATGGCCAAATGTGTTTCCGCTAATCTTTCAAGTCTCTGCTGCCATGGTGTCTTTCCCAGACTGGGAGTGGGGTCTTTCACGTTATACCCAAGCTCTACTTAGTTGGGTTTCTGTTAAAACTCTTAGCACTCCTTCTCACATCAGAAATGGAAAACTTGGACTTTTCTAGCTTCTCCTTCCTCTTCTGCAGCAACAGCTGAAGGATTTGGGTGTAGGAGTCAAAAGCACTCAAACTCAAATCCTGTACCTATAACTTGTGACATTTGGTAAGTTATTCGGTGTCTCCTCACCTCAATAATGAAAATAACAACACTCTGTCACAAAGACTGGGGTGGGAAGAAATGAGAGAATATGAGAGGGTCCCCCGCCCCCGCTGTGACTAGTACCTAGAAATCACTCCAGAGAGTGGCACAGAGAGGCAGAGTCTGCCGACTCCGACGCCCACCCATCATCCATCATGATACCAGCATGATCTGCCTAATCCTCCCATGGGAAACTCCAGGCCTCTGAGTGCTCACAGGGCTCGCCAGAGGAGGCCAGGCAGGCTTCAGAACAACAGCATTTTTCATTCTCCTGCTGAAGAATGCTGGGGCTGCACACAGAACCTTTCACCCCAGTCTCTGTAAACTGGGTCTAAATTCAATTACCGTGAAATTAACTAGGCATTAAACAAAAAAATCCCAACCTGGTAGTCGTCATTGCTAATTAACGGGCTCCCACTCGCTGCTGCTGCCTGCCTTTCAAGGAGACAAGGAGAGCTGTGGGCTGACAAGGAGAGCTGTCAAGAGCTTGCCCGCGGGGTGGGCTTGCGCTGCTGTGACTTGATTTGAACTGACAAGGCACAGCAAGCTAATATCAGAGCCCTCTTTAGGCCACTCACGTGACACTGGTGGGAAACTCACAAATGAGCAAGACAGTGGGTACACGGACCGGCCTGGACACAGAACAGGGACAGGGTAAAATGGGGACAGCAGGTCAAAAGAGAGACTGATGGCCCTTGAAGAAAGCACGGTCCAGCGTGGTCAGTGAGGCAGTCAGTGGATGACAGTGCAGCATTATGCTAGCATCATCTCGATAAATTCGTGATTTGTCAGTAAATAGTGCAGCACCTCAATACACATTGATTGGATAGATAAGTAAATTTTACAAAATAGGAGAGAATGACCTTGCACTTCCATCTCTCTCTCTTTTTTAAAGAGCCTCTGTAACCCCCTCTCTTCTCCAAGAATCCAATTTGCTTAAAGCTTAATGTGAAAGATATTTCCTGCCAAACTCAGATCACAGCAGCCCCAGGCTCCCCCCTCCTCTCCCATACAAAATGGAAGAGCCGTATTTATTGACTTATCTGAAAAGATGCATATGGGTCTGTCTCTGTTTGTCAGACATGCCAGGACAGTGGCCACATCTGCAAATTTTACTAAGAGCAGTGACGCCTTACAACAGGGGACACAGGCAAAGAGGAAGAGGCCTGGCCCAGGCAATATGCTGTGGAAGGGTTTTCTTCATTCAGGCTTTAAGAAATTCCACTTCTCACTCGGGTCCCCCTTGTCCAAGATAACTATCTTTACCTACAACTGTTGGTTCCTTTTCATTTGGGCTTCCTAAAGACACATCAAAGGATTTGTTAAAAAGAAAAAAAAAGGCCCTGGTGCTCAGTGGTAGAGCGTCGGCCTGGCGTGCAGAAGTCCCGGGTTTGATCCTGGCCAAGGCACACAGGAGAAGCGCCCATCTGCTTCTCCACCCCTCCCCCTCTCCTTCCTCTCTGTCTCTCTCTTCCCCTCCCGCAGCCGAGGCTCCATTGGAGCAAAGATGGCCCAGGCGCTGGGGATGGCTCCTTGGCCTCTGCCCCAGGCACTAGAGTGGCTCTGGTCGCAACAGAGCAACACCCTGGAGGGGCAGAGCATCGCCCCCTGGTGGGCAGAGTGTCGCCCCCTGGTGGGCGTGCCGGGTGGATCCCGGTCGGGCGCATGTGGGAGTCTGTCTGACTGTCTCTCCCCGTTTCCAGCTTCAGAGAAAAAAAAAAAAAAGAAAAAAAAGAAAAAAAGAAAAAAAAACTAAACTAAAGAACAAACTCTATATATTAGTTTGTTAAACAGTTAAGAAACTACAAATGCTGCACACACAGAAAACTATTGTAAGATTCTTCTGTTAAACAGTAAACACTCAACAAAACGGTCATGCAATGATAATGGAAAGGATTCAGGAATTCTCCCAGGCTCTTGTCACAAGAGAACAAATCCCAGCTGGTTACTTACTTCAACATCCTGCCCCCAACCCATCACTCATTGCTCAAAAGAACAAAATAATAACCACCAACTCTAGTTACAACTGGTAGTGTTCTGGGGAACATCCCAGGGCTGTGGGGTTTCACTTCAGGGAGAATGAACTGTTCAACTCTTTCATGTCCTCTGCTATGGGGAGAACAAAGCCAAATAAAAACTTTCTGACCAGAAGGGGGGTAATGGTGCAAAGCCACTACCATAAATTGGGACCATCAGAAGCACAAGATCAAATACCCCATTAATTACTAATGACTAAATATATTGTGTGAGCAGAGGGCAGCCTATGGTGTCATTGCTATAATTAGTTTACAAGTCTGAAGTGGTATTCTGTGATAGCCGGAGAGTCTACAGGACATCAAGGGTCTGGTTTTCTAAAACTAGCAGAGGCAGCAGGCAGGAAATAGCCATGGTAATAGGGCTCCAGCAGCTGTGTGCAAACTGCTATTGACTTGGGAAGTGAAGGGGTCAGGTCTCCCCTGCTCGGTTGCCCTGCTAGCTAGCTCTCCAATATTCAACAAATCTGTGCCAGTCCCTAAACAGATGTCCCCTGTGAAAGCATCCTTTGAGAGACAAAAGGACATGATGACTTGCTCCCCAAATTCTCATTCCTGAGTCCTGCCTTCTTACAATGGGGCAGTGGTCCCAGCCTTCGGGAGCCTCAAAATTGACTTCTAGCGTAGATGTGGTTCTTTTGACCCACAGTATTTTTTAATTGAGTGTTAACATGTAAGTATCAGATTTCACTACAGCTCCAACATTTAACAATATACCCAGCATCACATGAAAATTCAGAGATCTTTAACACTAGCCCTACGTCCCTTCCTGGCCACAGCAGCCACTTCCTGCAGGAATATATTCTCCCTAGAATCACAGTCTCCTCTCCACCTCTCCTTATCACCTCGTCCTAGCCCAGTTTACCATTCACACTGCCGGCCAGCCGATAGGCACAGGAGTTTGTGGCCCATGCCTAACAAGTTTCTCTGCACCAATACCTTTGAGAGCCAAGACCAAAATATAGGTTTCCAAAAGTGAAAAAAGAAACAAATGCAAGGCTTCTCTGCTTGAAGCTTCACCACCATCTTCTTATGCATGGGGTCATGTTTTTTATCCTGTAATACTCATACCTACCTGTAAAGCCAGTAGCTGCGGCCACCATCACAGCCACCTGGCCCATGCAGGTTTGCATTGGATTCGGACAGTCGGTAAAGAAACAACGGAGCCAAAAGCTGGTGGGCCATAGTCTTTAATCCTAGCTTGCACCCAGCGGGCAAGTAAAAACACACACTGGGCTCCAAAACCCACTCATTCAGTTCTCACAAAGCTACTGACTTATCCGAGTTTCCTAGAATCAAAGGTTTCTAGCTCACCAGACTTATTCACCTCTGTTCCCTAACTCCTTCCTTCTCCCTACACAAACTGGCCTCTCACTCAGCATTCCCCCATCTTGGCTGCTTCTCCGTCTCCTCCACGTGGCCTTACTCTGCTCTCCTCTCTAATGCTAATCTCAGGAACTGAGAGAGCAAGCTCTGGATCTGCCCCACTTTATAGTGTAGAAATCCAAACCTTTAATCCAATATACAAACAAGGAAGTCTCTGATACAAAGTCACTTATCTGAGGCATAATAATACACTTATCTGGCCCCCTGTGTAAAAAGTTTGGGGACCCCTGCCTTAGGCTATAAGGATCCTGCCTGCTTACAGCCTGTCCCCACATCCAATACAAACTATTCCTCATGAGAGTGCACCACCCCACATCAAAAAGGGTGAGAAAGGCTTAGTCCTAAAACCAAGCCTTAGGCCAGGGGTTCCCAAACTACGGCCCGCGGACCACATGCGGCCCCCTTAGGCCATTTATCCGGCCCCCGCCGCACTTCTGAAAGGGTATCTCTTTCATTGGTGGTCAGTGAGAGGAGCATAGTTTCCATTGAAATATTGGTCAGTTTGTTGATTTAAATTTACTTGTTCTTTATTTTAAATATTGTATTTGTTCCCGTTTCGTTTTTTTACTTTAAAATAAGATATGTGAGGTGCATAGGATTTGTTCATAGTTTTTTTTATAGTCCGGCCCTCCAATGGTCTGAGGGATAGTGAACTGGCCCCCTGTGTAAAAAGTTTGGGGACCCCTGCCTTAGGCTATGAGGATCCTGCCTGCTTACAGCCTGTCCCCACATCCAATACAAACTATAAGCGAGCAAACATATATATCATATTTAAAAATTTATTTGACTAACACTAGCTTAGTGGGTACTTGTAAAGCCAGTAGGCAGGGCTACCATCACAGCTGCCTGGCCCATGCAGGTTCGCATTGGATTCGGACAGGCCTGGAAACAGGCCTGGGTATCTAGTACTCTAGGGGTTTTTTTCAGCTTTGCCTCTTTACTCAAGAAGACATATGATTTACCTTCCAAAAATGGTGACCTGCTCCACTCTTCACTGCACAACATTTAATTCTCATCCTTGGCCTTGAGTTCCTTCTCTTCCCATTCTCTGCTCCTTTTTCTTTCTCCCCTACTGCTTTCAACCTGGGATAGTCTCTGTTCCCTCTGCTATTAGGCCAGGGATTACAAATTCAAATGTGTTCAGGGTTCAAATAAATCACATAAATATGGGAAATCATTGAAATGAAGATAACAGTACGACATCAGGTCTACGGTCAACTGGAGTGGGCCCCAGCCTAAAGTCATTCACATGTCATTTAAACAAGAAATGCTAATCGAAACCAATCACTAGTCTGTTGCTGAATTAAACCACTTGCCAGCAATTTGCAAAGCATATTTTACATATTCAAACATAAAAAATCTGGTTTATCAATCCAGAGTCTAGACCAGTTGATTTCCGAGCTTTGTGATTTGTGCATCTTGATCAGTAATCTATTGTAAAGCCAGAAGCCAGGGCTACCATCACTACAGCAGCCTGGCCCATGCAGGTTCGCATTGGATTCAGACAGTCGGTAAAGAAACAAGGGAGCCAAAAACTGATGGACTATCATTTTTAATTCTAGCTTGCACCTGGCGGGCAAGTAAAAACACACACTGGGCTCCAAAACCCCCTCACATTCAGTGTTCACAAAGCTACTGATTTATCCGAGTTTCCTAGAATCAAAGGTTTCTAGCTCACCAGACTTATTCACCTCTGTTCCCCATCTCCTTCCTTCTCCCTGCATAAACTCTGTGTAAACTGGCTTCTCACTCAACACTCCGCCATCTTGGCTGCTTCTCCCGGCCTCCTCCACGTGGCCTTCCTCTGCTCTGCTCTCTAATGCTAATCTCAGGAACCAAGAGCGCAAGCTCCCGCTCTGCCCCTATTTTATAGTGTAGAAATCCAAACCTTTAATCCATTATACAAAATAGGGAAGTCTCTAATACAAAGTCACTTATCTGAGGCATGATTGGATTGTACTACCCCACATCAAAAAGGGTGGGAAAGGCTTAGTCCTAAAACCAAGCCCCAGGCTACAATGATCCTGCCTGCCCACAGCCCACAGAGACACACATTAATATAACCTGGGCAGGCCTGACCAGGTGGTGGCGCAGTGGATAGAGCATCGGACTGGGATGCGGAAGGACACAGGTTCGAGACCCCGAGGTTGCCAGCTTGAGAGAGTGCTCATCTGGTTTGAGCAAAAAGCTCACCAGCTTGGACCCAAGGTCGCTGGCTCCAGCAAGGAGTTACTCAGTCTGTTGAAGAACTGCGGTCAAGGCACATATGAGAAAGCAGTCAATGAACAACTAATAAGTCGCAACGCGCAACGAAAAACTAATGATTGATGCTTCTCATCGCTCTCCGTTCCTGTCTGTCTGTCCCTGTCTATCTCTACCTCTGTAAAAAAAAAAAAAAAAAAAAAAAAAAAATTCACCTGGGCAACGGCCTCCACGTGGGCAGCGCCATCTTTAACAAAGTGAGCATAATACATTTTATCCGCCCAACATCTATATTTAACATGAACCTCATTACATGTACATGTATTGGTTTATAAATTACATTCATTTACCTCTGCACTAGTGAGCTTTGAACAAATATTCAAAACAAATGGAAAGAAATCAAATGGCACAGACACTGATGCACCGCTCATATTCCCCCACCAGGCCTGAAAACCTCGCCCATCTGCTGGAGAGAGCCTCCTGGCCCGAGCTCACAGCCTTGCCCACGGGCAGTCTGCATCCCTGACTGGTCACTCACAGGAACACAGAGGGCTGACACCCCCTCCGCAGTTCGGGATAAGGCAAAGTCCTTCCAAATGTCAGGGCCGCCTATGGGTCAGCTGAGCTGTTTGCTGTGACTGAACTGGCCCCCTTCTCCCTCTGGCCCTCCCAACCCTCTTCCTTCACTTCCTCGGCAGGAGTTAAATGTGAGGGCACTCCCTAACCCGCTCCCCGTGTGTTAAACTCCATCTAAAGGCCACCTCCTGAAACAAGACGGCATACATAGAAGTTCTGATGTTTTCTTCTCCTGCCACAGTGGGTTGTCTCACAGACCCCTTGAGCCACTCTCATCCCATTTTGGAAAACAATGGTTGAATCCAGTGCTGCCCAATAGAATGTTCTGGAATAATGAAAATGTCTAATACATGCCTATTAACCAAATTAAATGTGATTAGCATAATTGAAGAAATAAACTTCTTAAATTATTTAACTTGAATTAATTTAAATTTAAATACCACATGTGACTAGGAGAAACCAGCACAGGTATGAGCTCTCTGTTTGCCAGGTGATCAGACTGAAGCATCCAGACTTGTTACTACTCCCCTTTTCATTTTGAGAAAGTAAAAGTGCAGCAGTGAATAACTATATGTGCAAGGAGCCATTTCATTTAATCATCGTAAGTTATTTAAAAAAAAAATAGTCACTTCATTCTTACATCCGATGAAATAGTCAGTAGCCTCCCCAGACCGCTCCTTTGAGCTGGAGATGTCAGCTGTCTCAGTGAGTTAGCCAGGCCAGGTGCTCGGGGGCAGTCACAAGGCCTGCCGCCTGTTTCGGTTTGATCGGTTCAGTTCTGATGTTAAGTGAACGTCCCCAAATCAAACAGTCAGTTTTCTTCCCACAAATGCTAGGCCTCCGTTTAAGACAACTAACTGACCAAGAATCAGCAGCTCCCACCTGGAAAAATGCTGCTAATCAATGCCAGGGAAGCTACCCGGGAGTTTGCTCATTAGCAACGGTGTCATAATCTGGGGGATTGCTGGGGGCATATACTTGGTAGCAAGGAGAGACCCCCGCATCTCTGGAATCCAAATCAAATTGCTTGGTGATGAGAAAGAAAGCTGTACCTCAGTAAGGTGCTGGTGGAGAAAACAGTTCCATTTCTGTGAGAGACCTCTCTTCATCACTCTCTCCAAAGCCCCTTCCTCCTGTCTGAAATAATTTCTCAGGAAGTGATTATAAAATGCAAACAGGAGCAACACTCAGACCTGGGTGAGCACAGAGCCCACAGTGCCCCTGGGGGCTGGTAGAGTGGTGGGAGCTGTTAGTGCATGATCTCCGCCTCTGGAGGAAGGTTAACTTTTGGGCTAGAATCATGAGTGAAAATGAGGTTGGTGGCCTGGTTGTTGCCCCTTGTGGACATCTATCCACAGTATAGGAGCCTCACCCTATCATGGTGGGTGGTCTCAGCTCATCAAAGCATCAAGACAAGGGAAAAAAGGGGTGTTAAGCACCCAGAGTGCTTTACAAGGGGAACATGGGCTTGTTTTCTCATAAAATGGCAATTAAGCTATGCATGAGTGAAAATCCCTCTTCTAGGAAATAAGCTAGCCACAAACTTTCACTTTCCTTTCTCAAAAGGTCTTGCCTCTGATGTATCTGTCAGGATGACCCATCATCTCTACTGCTCTCCCTACCTTCTCCCTTAGGCCAAACCAACATGCTAACCACAGTTGACATGCTAACCAAAGTTCCACTCCTCTAATGCTTTTGTCAACAAACAGTCCTTGTGTGCTTTCCCTGTGTCGGGCCAGGCTTCGTCCAACAAACACTCCTTGGACACAGTCATCACAAAGAGAGACAGTCCCCGCCCTCATGATGATGTCAGGGGAGATGGACATTTCAACCAGAAAGCACTGTGAAAGAGGAAAGTAGGAGACAATGAGTCAAGGCACAGAAAAGGCATGAGTGAGTCCACGGCTTTGCAGAAGCTTGTTCAGGAAAGAGATGTTTGAGCAGATGCTCACTCAGCCCCAAGTCCCCTAATTTGTCATTCAGTCCACCTCGGGGGTGATCGACATTCTGGAAAAACCTTCCTCATAACACTTGCCGTGGTACCCAATCTCGCGCTGCTGTGGCTGTCTGCTCCTTTCTCCTGCGTGGTAACTGACTGTTGACATGTGCAGTGTCATATGGCTGTCCACAGACATTCCGTTTCTCCTTTTTTCCAGGGCACATTTTAGCATTGGACTGTCCAGTTTCTCTTAGGAATAGTGCATTGATTTGCTTCAGCTGATAAAATATGAGCAAAAATGGCATATGGCAGAAGCTTTAAAAGTTAGGGTGCTATTGACCGGGGTCCTCTCTATAGTCCCAAGAGATCCTGTGGGAGGGCACATGTGAAATGAAGCCTCTGAGGGCCTGGAAGCCTGCTGGCTCCCAACCTCAGGAGTTCCCTGGGCAAAATCTGAAACCAGACTCTATACACAGAAGTGAGGAGAGACTGAAGAAAGAGGCAGACTACTCCAGACGGGTAGGTGGCAGGCTTCATAAGCAAAGGAACTTAATACAAGGCTTGTTTTAGGCAGCTGTAAAATGAGTACATCTTGGCACCTACCTGCCAGAATCTTTTTTTTTTCCCCCACCAGAACCTTAAAATTTTATATAGAGGCCTGAACTGGATTTAGTCACATCCAGATGGTCTCAACAACACATTACTCTCTCAAGGCTGTGACCTTGAAACAGCTGCTAGCATGTGAACAGTAGGCACAATGTTCATACCAGAGACAGCAGAGGGATGAGGAGCTTCCAAATTGCCCAGGTCCAGCTTGAAGGTCAACCAGCATCACATTTTCTCTATGACCTCTTCCAACAGAGCCCCCTTGATTGAACTTGGGTTTGAAAGTCTGAACACAAAATAAATGTTGACTGCATTAAACCACAGAATTGGAGGGTTGTTTGCTACTGTTCCATAACCTAGTCTGGTTGACTATTACAATATTAGTTCCCCACTGGACTGTGTGCCTCAAAAACAAGTGTTGCCTATGGGTCTTTGTATCTCCAGTGCCTGACCTGTGGTGGCGCAGTGGGATAAAGCATCGACCTGGAACACTGAGGTCGCCGGTTCGAAACCTTGGGCTTGCCTGATCAAGGCACATATGGGAGTTGATGCTTCCTGCTCCTCCCCCTTCTCTCTCTCTCTGTCTCTCTCTCTCACTCCTCTGTCTCTAAAAAATCAATAAATGAAATATTTTTTTTTGTATCTCCAGTGCCTAGCACATCGTAAATGTTCAGCAAATGTTATTGAATTAATGCGTAAGTGTGCTTAGAATTTTTTTAATCAACTAACAGAAATTCAGTTTAGAAGTTGTTTTAAAAATGAAGAAATAATCAGAAGGTTTGTCATTGCAGAGAGCCAAGATAGGAAATAAACATTGTGGAATCAACGGAAGCAATATCATTGACTGTGACAGAGATCACGTAGCACATAACTTGATATACAATAATATTTAAGAAAATAACACAGTTATCTGCTTAAAATGCAGACTAGCATTGAATACAAATATGAGCAAAGCGAAAAAACTGTAATAATGTCCTGGATCACATCCACTATTTTTGCAAGTGCTTCTCTATTGAACTGCCACTAGGGGGAATTAGCTTCATCTGCTCAAACCCAAGAGAAAGGATCAGTAATTAGGGAAGAACCAATTCCCCAAGGGTTTTTAATTTGGAATCCACTCAATTACTTCCCCTTGAAAAAAACTATATCATTTTTTAAGAGCAGTTCTCAAGCTCCTGAGTCATCCTATTTATAACACTTTATCTTCAATTTTTGTTGTTGTTGTTGTATCTTTCATGACATTTCCAATTTCCTGCTTAATTCCTTGTCTAAACCCATGGGTATCCAAGGCTAGCATTTTAGGGTTGGGACATATATAAAGTAATAATGCAGTGCTATATCCCCCCAAATAATTTAGGGACAAATATTAGTTCCCCATTATACCTTAATATTTGGAAATAGCTCCTTTGCTGAGAGAATGGAAGCATAATCTGCCATAAATTTAGAAAGGAATGTCCTTTTCTAGATTATCTCTATCAAAGGAAGTCATTAATGATGTTACCCTTTAGTACAGTTTCAATTCTACATGTCATTGAGGAATATGAATCACTGTGACTTCTAATTTTAAAAGGTTATTAATCAAGCTAGTATTAAAGGTAGGCTAATTGGCATAACAAATAAACCTAAATATGGGATGTTCAAAACAATAGAAATTTATTTCTTGTTCACTTCACAGTCCTGGATACGTGTTCAGGCATTTTCTGTATATGGTCAGCACTCCTCCACATGGTCGTTCCGATGTTCCACCCACCATCTCATTGGCGTTTATCCTGATCCACATCCAGCCAGTAGGGAGAAAAGAACACAGAGGATTCTAATGGTACAGGCCTAGAAGTTACACACAGCCCTTTCGCTAATATTATGGTTAGAATTTAAGTCACATCTAATGCAAGGAAGGCTGTCCAGGAAAGAGAAAATAGATTTAGGAAACATCTAACCATCTTTGCCAAATTCAACTTCAAATTGAGACAAGACAGCCTGACCCGTGGTGGCGCAGTGGATAAAGCGTCAACCTGGAAATGCTGAGGTCGCCGGTTCGAAACCCTGGGTTTGCCTGATCAAGGCACATATGGGAGTTGATGCTTCCTGCTCCTCCCCCATCTCTCTCTCTCTCTCTCTCTCTCTCTCTCTCTCTCCCTCTCTCCTCTCTAAAATGAATAAATAAAATTTAAAAAAAAAGATGAGCATCTTTGCTCAGATAAGGGCCTAATATCCAAAATTTACAAAGAACTCATAAAACTCAACAACAAACAAACAAACAATCCAATAAAAAAATGGGAAGAGGACATGAACAGACACTTCTCCCAGGAAGAAATACAAATGGCCAACAGATATATGAAAAGATGTTCAGCTTCATTAGTTATTAGAGAAATGCAAATCAAAACTACAATGAGATACCACCTCACCCCTGTTAGATTAGCTATTATCAACAAGATGGGTAATAACAAATGTTGGAGAGGCTGTGGAGAAAAAGGAACCCTCATACACTGTTGGTGGGAATGTAAAGTAGTACAACCACTATGGAGGAAAGTATGGTGGTTCCTCAAAAAACTGCAAATAGAACTACCTTATGACCCAGCAATCCCTCTACTGGGTATATACCCCAAAACCTCAGAATCATTGATATGTAAAGACACATGTAGCCCCATGTTCATAGCAGCACTGTTCACAGTGGCCAAGACATGGAAACAACCAAAAAGCCCTTCAATAGAAGATTGGATAAAGAAGATGTGGCACATATACACTATGGAATACTACTCAGCCATAAGAAATGATGACATTAGATCATTTACAGCAAAATGGTGGGATCTTGATAACATTATACGGAGTGAAATAAGTAAATCAGAAAAAAACAAGAACTACATGATTCCATACATTGGTGGAACATAAAAACGAGACTAAGAGACATGGACAAGAGTGTGGTAGTTACCAGGGGTGGGGGGAGGGAGGATGCAGGAGGGAGGGAGGGAGAGAGTTAGGGGGAGGGGGAGGGGCACAGAGAAAACTAGATAGAGGGTGACGGAGGACATTCTGACTCTGGGCGAGGGGTATGCAACATAATTTAATGACAAGATAACCTAGACATGTTTTCTTTGAATATATGTACCCTGAATTATTAATGTCATCCCATTAACATTAATAAAAAAAAATTGAGGCAAGACAAAAATATAAATGAATTAGACATTGGTGTTCATTTGATTGGTGTAATCTAGCTACATCATCAGGGCTGTAAAATGATGTTGTATCTGACCCATCTGGATCTTGTACCACTTCCCCTCCCATGATACATCACTAGGAAGTGGGTAACACCCTGGCTGGTTGGCTCAGCAGTAGAGTGTTGGCCTGCCTGTGGAAGTCCTGGGTTCTATTCCCGGTCAGGGCACACAAGAGAAGTGCCCATTTGCTTCTCTACCCTTCACCCTCTCCTTCCCCTCTATCTCTCTCTTCCCCACCACAGCCAAGACTTCATTGGAGCAAAGTTGGCCAGGGTGCTGAGTATGGCTCCATGGCCTCTGCCTCAGGCACTAGAATAGCTCAGGTGGCAACCAAGCAGCGCCCCAGATGGGCAGAGCATCGCCCCCTGGTGGGCCTGCTGGGTAGATCTCGATTGGGCGCATGTGGGCGTCTGTCTGCCTCCCCGCTTCTAACTTCGGAAAAATTTTAAAAAACCAATGTGGTACTTATGGACTCTTCACCAGTTCACAGAGTGTGGTCTATAGACATCTATGGGGATACCCTGAGGCCCTTTCATGGGGCCTGAAGAGGTCAAGAACATTTTTATAATACTACTAAAAGTTTATTTTCTTTGTTCATTATGTTGACCTTTGCTTTCAGGGTAAAAAATTAGTAATGGCAAAATGGTTGGCATGTTAGCATAAATCAAACCATGTATTCACAGTAAAAAAAAAAAAAAAGTGGGAGGAGAGGCCCTGGCCAGCTGGCTCAGCAGTAGAGCGTTGGCCCAGTGTGTGGAAGTCTCAGGTTAGATTTCCAGCCGGGGCACACAGGAGAAGTGCCCATCTGCTTCTCCACTCTTCCCCCTCTCTCCTTTCTCTCTATCTCTCTCTTCCCCTTCCGCAGCCAAGGCGCCATTGGAGCAAAGTTGGCCCAGGCACTGAGGGTGGCTCCATGGCCTCCACCTCAGGCACTAGAATGGCTCTGGTATCAATGCCCCAGATGGGCAGAGCACCGCCCTCTAGTGGGTATTCTGGGTGGATCCTGGTCAGGTGCATGCAGGAGTCTGTCTGTCTCCCTCCCTGCTTCTCACTTCAGAAAAATACAAAGAAAAAAAGGTGGGAAGAGAAATGGGGGAGCAGAGCAGGTCACTTAAGAATTCTTCATGAAATGTAAAAATGATTATTTTTAATAAATCTCAACTCTTGAGTATACACTTTTTTAAATATTCTCTATGACAAATGCAAAATAGACGTGAAGTACTTCTGCTGCATGTCCAAGTATAATGGGTGTCTCAAAGAAAAGCACATGTGCAACTGTTCGAATTGTACCAGACACATTTTCATGAGACACTTCTTACTTGAAAAAAATGGCTGACAGTCATATCATGGTTAGTCAAACTTGAGTACTGGCAGACATTTTTCTAAAATGAATGGAGTGAGCCTATCACTTCAAATTTTAAAAAAAGGACAAAATTTATTGCCAATGATAACATTTGAGCTTTCAAGTGAAAATAAGAATTTTGGAAAATCTTTATACACTACTATAAGCTTAACAGCTTCCCAATACTTAAAGAGTTCTGATAAAATTGGTGATGATATTAATGATTGTGGTTTTTTATATGGGGAACTGAGTCAATATTTGGAAGATCTGCATAATTCAGTATACCCAGATGAACAATGCATAATGTTCCAAGTTATACATGGGAAAAAGATTTACTCAAAGTGAAAGATAGACTAATGTATTTTAATATAATAAAATAATAAAATTTCATTTATATGATTTTAGATTTGCAGAAAAACTAACATTAAAAAATTTTTTATTTGCCAAGTTTTGGTATAGTATCTAAAAATAATAACTACAATTATGTGAAAATGCCATGAAAATAAATTCTTTCTTTTCCAATTGTAGTTGACCCTTAAACAATGTAGAAGTGCTAACCTGGGGCAATCAAAAATCTGTATATAACTTTTGACTCCCCAAAAAACTTCACTCATCCTTGATATCATCAGGGTAATAGTTCCAGGACCCACCACAAATACCAGAATCTACAGATGGTTATGTAAAAGCATTTGTATATAAAATGGTGTAGAAAACTGCATACTGTACATATATATGGGAGGCTTACTTTTCTTCCTATATTTCAATAGAACCAGCTTTAGTGCAGAAGTAGACGTGAAAATCTAGCTGTCATCTATTCAGCCAGACATGGAAGAGATTTGCAAAAATGTAAAATGCCACTCTTCTCAATTTATTTTTATTTTTGGAAAATAAATTTATACTTCACAAAGTTAATGTTATATATTAACATTTGATGAATATACTATCATTTTTAATGAACTGAAAATTATTTTAAATTTCTTAGTTTTATTTTCTAATGTGGTTAATATCACCAGCAAAAGTTCTTTGGGATTCTAGTCCAACTCTCTCATTTTATTGAAATAATCTTGACATAAATAAATTATTAATTTATCAAATACTAAATATCTACTATGTTTTAGAATCTGTGGTAATACAAAGATGAATAAAACACAGCTTTTGCCATTAAATGACTTGCCCAAGGTCATGCGCTTTTATAGACAAATATGCAATCACCCAGAAGTTATATAAACACCTGAGACATCACCTCAGAACTGAGACAACTAAAATAAAGTTAGATGAAGAATATTTAACTTGAATCTAAAAACCTGCTTTTAAGATATGGCTCAGTTATAGCAGATCCTCAGTTTTCCCAGACCATAGAATGGGGATAGTATCTCCCTCACAGAGCTGATGTGAAAATTCATGTAACATTACTGAAACTCTATAGCGAGATACAAATGTAACTATGCTATTAACATTCTTTTTAAGAATCTCAGCAAATTGCTGTTATCACTATCAAATAAAAAACCTGTAAGTTTTGAAACAAAGTTGACTCCAAGCCTTTCAGATGAAGACTGTGGACCCTTCATCTTCAGTCAAATCATGACAGAACCCAGGGCAGACCAGAACACTTTCTCTCCAGATCAGACTGTATCTATGGACCAACATGCTCAGTCATCTTGGAATCAACCTGTTGATACAGTTTACATGTTATCACAAGTGACTACTAAAATTCAGATATGTTATGCCCACAACATTCCCATGATCTAGATTAAGCTTCCTAACCTCCACTAAAAGAAGCACTCTTCAAATTACTTTGAAATGACCAGTTCTCCAGGACCTCAAACTGACTCACAGTAATAATCAGTTTCTCATCTAAGTTATCACCAATCATCTGTTTAAAATTTGTTTTCATAATCTAAGAAACATCTCCATCCATCTCATCAATTCATGCTTTTTATCTAAGATGAAAAAAGTCGACAGTAGTTCATGAATTCAGTTAATAAGTATGTGCCAAGAACCTCCTTAATGTGAGGCGCTTTGCTAGGCAATGGGGATGGAGCGTGAACACTGTTCTTACTCTCTTAGATCTGATAGTCCGGCAGAAAAAGTAGGCGATAAGCAAGGAGATAATATAAAATGTGAAAACATAAGCTAACAGGCCCAAGTTTGATGTTCTAAAAGAAAGAACATTTTGTGTGTGTGTGTGTGATAGAGACAGAGAGAGGAACAGACAGGGACAGACAGAAAGGAAGGGAGAGAGATGAGAAGCATCAATTCTTCATTGTGGCACCTTAGTTGTTCACTGATTGCTTTCTCATATGTGCCTTGACCTGGGGGTTACAGCAGACTGAGTGCCCCCTTACTCAAGCCAGTGACCTTGGGCTCAAGCTGGTGAGCCTTGCTCAAACCAGATGAGCCCATGCTCAAGCTGGTGACCTCGGGATTTCGAACCTGGGTCCTCCACTTTCCAGTCGGATGCTCTATCCACTGCGCCACTGCCTGGTCAGGCTAAAGGAACATTTTAAAAGCACCCAACAAGTTCTATATAAAGATAAACTGGAGAGAGTCATCATGTGGGGGTTTCCTGGAAGAAGAGGACTTTCAGCCAAAACCCAAAAGATGAGTAAGGATCAGCCAGGTGAAGAGAAAAAGGAATAGTCTTTTAGGCAGAGGGCATAGCTCTTAACATCTTTTCTTCCTCCAGCTGTGACCTAAAACTCTATTCTCCTTCAGGGCAAAGATCCGAGAAACATTTTTTAGTCATCTTCCTTGGCCTTTCACGTATATTACTTGTCCTCTCATACCCTGACTTGTAGTGTTCTTTATAATTTCACCCTCTTCTTCTTCATTAAGTCCCAACTTTGCTCAAGATTTGGTCCTGTGTATCTCTTCTTCATACTCTGTTCTCTCCTAAAATAATGACATCAAAGACCACAGTTTTAACTGTGACTTCTGCAAGAGGCCTGTCTTACAAGTATATGTCTCCAGCCAGGACAACCTCTCTGAGCTCCAGAACAGTGACCCTTCCTGCCAATTTGATCTCACCTCTTGCACAGCTCAGAGGTTCCTCTGGCTCTGTCCAACATCAAACTCATAAACCATCTGATCTTCCGTAGCTGCCTCTGCAGTGACTCTCTCCACCGCCATCCAGTTACCCAACCCAACAGCTGAGACTCCTATTGGACATGCTCTTCATTCTCATACCTCTTGTCTAATTCACCACCAAATCCTATCAACTTTACATCCCTCAATATCTAACACAGGGCCAGGTTCAGTGAACACATTTTTTAAATGAGTTCATATAACATGTACAAAGGCTCAGAGAAAACATGCATGCTTGAGAGGCTAGGAAGAAGTAAGTAAGGCTGGAACCTCAGCAAGGGAGGGGACCGTGGAGAGAGAAGATGAGTAGAGTCCAGCTCGGAAAGACTGATGAGAAGCTGGGCAAACAGCCACAATGTATGGGGCAATGGAAAGTCCCAGCAGTGGGCTTACCAATGGAGCAACATGATCAAATTTGTATCACTTTGGCCCTTGTGCAAAACTATAAGAAAAGTAACTCTAGAGACAGAGAGAGGACATCAGCTCTCTGTAACCTGGGAGGTGAATGACTAATGGGAAATATAGACTAATAGTGATGACAGTAGGGCCGGTGAAATTGAATTGACTTGAAAAACAGAAAATGACGAGGACTCAACAAGACTATGATGCCTCTTTTCTTCCAAATGATGCCACAATCACCTACCAATTTCAAAACCCTAGGCAATGTCCCTTCTGGTCCCTTGAATTCACTAAAAGCAGCCAGGCCCTCTCTTACAATCTTGTATTCCCTCTTGACTACGTGCGTCTTTGAAGATCATGTTCCCTGATAGCAAACACAGAAACAAGGTGCTGCAGTTCTGCCAGCTCCCTGCTGCACGCTAGCACTCTGCCATCTGTCTTAATCATTGTGTTCATCATAGCTTATAAAAGTCCTTTGAATTTTTTAATTGTGTATAGCATTCTGCAAATGCCTGAACTCATTCTAATAGTACCCTTAAGGATTCACGCCATTCCATCTATACATTTGATTGCAAATATCAACCCTTTTCAATTCACCCTTGATTAAATTCCACCTTTCATCTGCTAACATTTTTATCTCATACTGGAGCTCATCAGAGAGTGCCTTTCATTCAGTTTTGAACCACTGATTTAGCGTGTGATTGTGCCAGACATTCTCCAGTCTCTGCAGATAAAATTACAAGCAATACATGGCTCCTAACCTCAGTGAGTCATAGCCTAGTGGAAAAGACAGGAAGATAAGGAGGCACATTTAAATATTGCTCAACAAATATACTAAAGGTATAGGAACACATGGTTTAGGAGCCCTAAGAACTTTGGGAGGTGTGGGGAATGTTTCCCATAATAGGAGATTTTTGATCTGAATCTTTAAAGGATGAGTAAAGTTTGACATGTAAAAGGTTGTGAAAGGCATAGAGGTAAGAGAGAACAGCCCATGTAAATTCAGGGGCTATTACATAAAATGGTATGATTTGATCTGCTTTTTTAGGACAATGACTCCAGCAGTCACATTGCTTTCCTTAGCTTCATCTCCGTTCTCTTCCTCAGATCAGTATCATTAAGGATTTCAGAGTGAATTCCCCACGGTAGTACATTCACTCGTAGAGAACTAGTAGAAACGTCAGCTATAATGTATCCTACACTCATTTCACTACACCAGCCAGAGTGACTTCTGTGGGCTGTGGCAGATGTGTACTAACTGCGTTAATCAATCTCTGTGGGCACCAGGTTGAGTCAGTAAATCTGGCGACAGGTCTTCAACAAGACAACACTTCATTTCTGGAAAAGACTGCTCTTGCTCATCAATTCCTAAAATCGCTTCAGAAGACACTATAGCAACTCAGAAGAAGCAAACACACTAACATGAAACATACCACGAGAAAAAAGTGATCTTTTGTTTTCATTACTACTTAATTGCAAGCAAAACCCTCTGCATTTCTCCTTGGTCTTCCCCTCTCTCTAAAAGACAAAAAAAAAAAAGAAAAAATCACTTTGGTCATCAACCCCTAATCTAAGAAGGAACTGTGGCTTCTGCCTTTAGTAGGAACCTGGGCCTTCTCTAAATGAGTGTCTGCGTTTTGTTCCTGAGTGGCCATGAACTTCGAGAGTCCCCACTCATACATTCGTCAGCATTTCTTCACACCCCAATACCTCCGCTGTGGGAAAAATATCCCACGCACAGCAACACTGGTTCTCTCTTCAAACACTGGGGGTCTCTTCATTCGCCCATCCCCCCGCATCAGAAACTAAGGATCTTATGAAGAACACAGTGAGAAAACTCTCCTTAATGAGACCACTAGCTCATCAGCAACCGTCTCCAGGGAAACCTACAAATAGGCACCTACCCAATCATGATCCTCATTAGCTTGGATGGAAATAAAAAAGATAGGAGAAGGGTCAAGATTTGTTTTCTGCCTCTGCCAGCAAAAGACAGGTCTTTTAAAGCTTAAAACAGTCCCCGCTGAAACTGTCATTTCCAGATTTCAGCTGGCAGTGCCAGGAGCACCATGGAAGCAACAGAAAAGCCCAGCTCCTCCGCCGGTTTCCTGGGAATTGCATGGCGCCTGTCAGCAGGCATCTTTGCCCACAGAGCTGAGCCGCTGGGTGGCTGCGCTACACGCCGCTGACAGCACCCTCTCCAGAGGCTCGGTATTATTACACTCTGCCCTTCTGCCGGCGTGGAATTAACTTGTTCTGACTGTGTGACAGTTCTGACGACTACACAGTTTGAGGCAAGGAGCTCGGTCAGATGCTGCTACATGCATGGGCTGTCACTAACTGTGCCACTAAAACCAGGCAAAACCTTGTCAGGGGAGATAAACTCCTCCGGTGACAGAGGTAAGTGACTCAACTCATGGTCTGCTCCTGAGGGTTTTGTTCAGTTCTAGGACAGTATCAGCTGACAAAAGGACTTGATGTTTCAGGGAGACACTATCGACGCTGGCAAGAGGGAGGAGGCAGAAAGGCAGAAAGATGAAAACACACCCGGACTAATGCAAGAATGCTGAAGGGGACAGGCTGTTAGGAAGCGGCAAAAGGAGAGTGTCCTTACTCTTGAAAATCAATGCTATATAAACTCCCAAATCACGCCTAGTTCGCAGTCATAAAACCACCAGCAAGAGACTAAAGCAATCAACCTTGGTTTTATTAAGTAAGGATTCTATTGCGTTGACGCTGTGCAAGGTTTTACAAAGGCTACAAATACATAAATGTGACCCCTAACTTTAGTGACCTTACAACTTCGCTGTTAAGACTCACTTTCATAAAACTATAAAATGTGGTAAGCATAACCAGCTTTGCCCAGGCCTATGGGCATCTGAAGACCTACACTGAGCCCCAGAGAGAGACACTGAGGAAGAGGGAAGCACAGCAGGGAGAACTCACAGAGAAGTAACACCATGGCTTCTCACACCTTCCATGAGCTGCCACAGGTCATGATTCTAGCGACAGTCATCCCCCCTCATCCACGGGGAATACTTCCCAAGACCCCCAGTGGATGTCTAAAACCACAGATAATAATGAAACCCATATACATTACACTTTCTTCTCTATGTACTGTGGGGAAAACAGCTGTTAGGCTTGCTCACTGGTTTCCCGCTGCAAGCACTTTGCACAGTTACTGTGTGAGCACGCAGCAGAAAGCCATGTGTGTGTCTCTATGAAAAGCTATGAGTGCTTCCCCTCAGGGGCGATTTTCCCAGATCACTCTCCTGCCACTGCGAGGTGCGGTTCCCTGATTCCCTCAGCCGTCACCATGAGGGGCAGCTTTCCTGGTCCCTTGCTCTCCACTGCGAAAAGCAGTTTTTCCTTTATTTCCAATAAAGGGGAATGGCCCACGCTTTCCAGACCCACAGTTCCTTTACCGTCTGCCAGAATTTAATGCGAACCTGCCTGGCCTCAACCACCAGCATTACATGTATATACCTATGATAAAATTTAACTTATAAATTAGTCACACTAAGAGATTAATAATAATAATAATATACAACTATAAAGATATCCTGTAATGAAAGTTATGTGAATGTGGTCTCTTTCAAAATATCTTATTGTACTGTCCTTGCCCTTCTTTTCTTTGCAATGACAGATGATAAAATGACTGCGTGATGAAATGACATGAAATAAACGATGTAGACATTATGATGTAGCATTTGGCTACTATTGAGCTTCTGATGATTGCGTCATCTGCTTCAGGTAATCCTGGATCATTGAGCCATGTTGATATCAATGGTTGAGGAGCCTCAATAATTGAATTGTTATTTCTGGAATTTTTCATGTAATATTTTCAGACTGCAATTGACCAAGGGTTACTGAAACCACAAAAAGCAAAACTGCAGATAAAGAGAGACCACTGGATTCTTTCCTCTTTTTGGCTGTGCCTGAGAAAAAAACCTCCCCATTCCAGGTTTAGGAACAGCTTGCATGCTCTCATATTATCACAGTGGTGTGCTACTTAACTTACTCCCGTCCTGGAAGTGATTAGATTCAGGGAGCCTGACAACCTTGGTAAGCCCCAGATTTACTCTTCTATCTTCCATCCCCTGCCCAACCCAAACATGTATAAGTTAAGTGCTAGGAACAACCTGAGTATCTATCCCATGGTTGCTCAAACTAAAGAGATGGATTTATTTATAACTGGACCATTTATTAGCTGTGCAAACTTAGTCAACTTGTTTAATCTCCCGGAGTTCCCATTTTCTTCATTGCAAAGATTGACATAAAAAGGGAAAAAAAGTTCATGGAAGTACCTAGCATAGTATGGTATTGGTAGGTAATAAGTAAGTGTTGGTGTGTTTAAGTCCTCTAATAGTGACATTGAATACCTAGTTGAGTATAAATGTGTATGCATAAGTCCTTCATTAGCACAGTAGATTCTCATTATTTACAGATTCCACATTTACGGATTCACCTGCTCTAAATTTCCAAAACCAGAATCTGATGACACATGAAAACATCAGTTTTTTTATTTAGCAATCTTTCAGATAACTCAGGCAAGAAGCATGAAACACTGACCTGTGTTGGCACAGTGGATAAGGCATCGACCTGGAATACTGAGGTCCCTGGTTCAAAACCCCTGGCTTGTCCAGTCAAGGCACATACAAGTAGCATCTATGAATTGACGCTTCCTGCTCCTTCCCCCTGCCTTTCTCTCTCTCTCAAATAAATAAATAAGAACGAAAACATTCAATGTGTCTCTATCTGGACATCACTGCTCCTTTACTATCATTTCCTACCCTGAACACACCCTTCTCTTAAACAACATAGAGATTTTTAAAAACTTTAAATAAAACTTTACTGTTCCAGGGAAATTTAGAATCATTGTTTTAGGGACAGGAAGGAAGCTTGGTAGTCATCTGTTTTGATTCCCTCTTTTAAAATCAGAAGCCTGAAGCTCTGGAAGTTAATGTGACAGACTGGGGACCACAGCCTATTTGTTCCAGTGCCCAGTGGAGTGGACTTTTCCTATCTATAGATTTTCCAGAAGAGCTTTGACTTTGGATATGTTTGGTTCTATCATTCCTTTTAAAGGTCTTATACCTGTTAATTTCTGGGCTTTTTTCAGCTTATACAAAATAGCTGAGTCACTGCAACAACCTTTTGATTGAGCTCCCTGACTCACAATTCTTGCCCTTCTAATCCATCCTACATTCTTTTGCCAGACATTTTTTCATGAAATGTCATGTTAATCATTCCAGCTCCTGCTCAAAATCCTAGTGATTTGAAAGAAAGCCAGAGCTAGGAAGTGCCATCTGGGACGGGGCCTACTCCTTCATTGATGGCCTAAGGTCACAGGAAGACACATATCAACTTGGAAAATATTCTTCTGCTGTGGCCAGAAAAGATCATACGTGCTACAGGGAGGTTGGCCTGATGCTTCAGTTTGCCTGGTATGTCCTACTTTGTGTCTGTTATCACTGCTAGTAGCACCCTCTTTGACTCTCAAGCATTTCCTAGTTTGGATAATAAATGTTATGATAACCCCAGTTATGAGCATTACGATGACACATGCCTTCCACCAACAGATTTATTTTTTACCTAAAGTTACAGATGCCACAAGGAACCGTTCAGTATAGCTTATCACAGCATTCTGAGTTCATCGCCCACCCAGCATCACATCACAGTCATGAGACTGAGGAGGGATAGCATTGGGATTAGTGAGATAAAGCAGCTAGCTGACGCAAACTTCACCCTCTGTCCCAACGTTATGTCCCATATTTTTCGTGTGTACCCATGGCCCTTTATGATTTTTCATCCAAAAACACAGAATGATTCAGGCTCCATCAGACATCTTGATGTCTGTCTGCCTCCTGCATGCCCAACATCACTAAGTCAGCACCTAAGCACTAATGAAAGTATTAGCCAGGGGAGAGGGGTGAGCGCTCCATCACATATAGAGAGGAGTTATCACCAGGAGACCTAGTTAATAAATTTATTTTTTTAGTTGTAGGTTAGAAGATGTAATTTTAAAATAGAGTCAAATTACCTCTATTTTGAAAATATTTGGGGCCCTGAACAGTGACTCAGTGGATAGAATATCAGCCTAGCGTATGGACATCCTGGGTTTGATTTCCTATCAGGGCATATAGGAGAGGTGACCATCTGCTTCTCCCCCCTCCCACCTCAACTCCCCTGTCTCTCCCTTTTCCCCTCATGCATCCTGTGACTTGACTTGTTCAAGCATGGCCTAGGAAGCTAAGGATAGTTCTATTGGAGTACATCAGCCTCAGGTACTAAAAATAGCTTGATACTTGAGCATCGGCCCCAGATGGGTTTGCCAAGTGGATCCCAATCAGAGCACATACGGGAGTCTGCCTCACTATCTTTCTCTCACCTACAAAGAAGAAAGAAAGAAAGAAAAAGAAAGAAAGAAAGAAAGAAAGAAGGAAGGAAGGAAGGAAGGAAGGAAGGAAGGAAGGAAGGAAGGAAGGAAGGAAGGAAGGAAAGAAGGAAAGAAAGAAAGAAAGAAAGAAAGAAAGAAAGAAAGAAAGAAAGAAAGAAAGAAAGAAAGAAAGAAAGAAAGAAAGAAAGAAAGAAAGAAAGAAAGAAAGAAAGAAAGCTGGAGATGAAGGACCTTAAAGACCAGGCTCATATTTTTGGATTTTTTTTCTCCATGTCATAACTATACTCTGATTGAAAACTCTTCTCTTGTAGGTTTTGTAAGTAATAAATCAAAGAATCATTTTCTGAGAAGTACTTAACTATAGTTAGGAAACTTAAAATAAGGGTTATTCTTATATCAATGGGACAGTGCTCTCTCTCTCTCCTTTTTATCACATTATAATTTGTTACATATACACAAAAAAAAAGGCCTCATGAGAGGTCTCTACTCTGATAAATTCATTGTGCTTGATCCATGTCACTGAGTTTTGTGGTCAAAGAAGCTAGCATTTATACCATTGATATAGTATAAAGATAGGTTTAGATAAACTCATCCTTTGGAAAATGATATAGTCATCCATACTTTAGTGGAATATTTGATTCTCTCCCACCCTCAGTCCCCCAAATTCAACTTTATCCACACTCCACTTCCAAGAGATCAGAAAGCTTTCCCAAAAGGAACTACCCATTCACCAGAGATAACACCACAATATTCACATATTACCATAGTTTCATTTACCCCTTTGAAGGTTTACAATTAAATTCAACTAGGAGGAAGACAGATAAGCTATTCTCAAATTTAATGCAATAAAATATTAGTGCATTGATCAAAACTAAGATAATAATTAACTAATGCCCAATGTTAGTCATCTGTACATCCTATACAATGCTAAAGTTGAAGGTTATGGTTTATTGCATGCTTTAGATCAACCTTAATCCCTTCTCTCTCTAGACATCAATTTTCAAAATATATATATACACTTCTATTTTTAATTCAAAGCTCTGGGAACTCTTGTTGACTGAAGCCCTTGAAATGTGCACTGATTATAGTGCCAATGTAATGTACATTAGCAAAGAGCTTGAGTATTATACAATAACCTTAAATTAGAGAGTTAGAAGAGGCTAGTTAATGAAGGTGAAGTAATGCTGAAAGTACTAGGCTTTTATTCTGAACTCAAGAAATGCATTAGAAAATATGTTTTAAGAATAGGTTGTAGAGAATGTAAGTGCAAAGTAGAAGAAAGGAAAGACGAAAAAATAATCTATTGGGCAGGGGACTGAGAAATGGGGAGAGAAAGAAAGGCTGTACCTTGCAACGGTATGCATAATGTAGAGCACAGAGGGTGAAGAGGCTTCAGAACAAAGGTACTATTCATTTAGGTATAGTCGCAATGGCTTCCACAATAACGAAGAGGATCCGGCCTGCAATCTCTAAGCAGCAGCATTTGAATTTGAGGGCCCATTTATATGAAAATCTTCCATATTATATTCCTATACCATGCTCTAAGAGGCCAACCCATCCTTTCTATTGTCTGTTTAATTTCCAGCACCTACAATAACCTATCTGAAGCTATGATTAAACATTTTTTAATAGAGCAGTATGGAAAATAAATAAGTAATGAAATCATTTAGAAGGAAAATAGGTGCATAGCATAAGATAAGGCATGGGGAAATTTGGATGAACGAACTTTAGGTCTTATGATCTCAGCTCATCGTTGAAAGTGGAGGCAAATTTGGTTCTGGCTTCCTAGCATCAAGAGAGCAGTGTTTCTCCAACTGTTTGGTCTCACAGTCTCTTTAAACTTTAAACTTATTGAAGGACTCAAAGAGTTTTTTTTTGTGTGGAGCTTATATGTTACATCTATCAATATTTATCTAGCAGTTTAAACTGAAAAAGTGTTAAAGTATTTATGAATCCATTTTAAAATAACAATAAACCTATCACATAGTAACAAATGCATTTATGAAAAGGAACTATATTTTCTCAAAAAAGTTAGATGATTGGCATTTACGTTTTCACAAATCTTCTTAACTTCTGGCTTAATAGAAGACAGCTGGATGCTTATAGCTGCTTCTGCATCCAGTCTGTTGTAAATTCACACGCGTGCAGCCCATGGAAAACCCCCAGTATACACCCAGGAGAGAGTGGGAGTTCAAAATTCAAATAGTATCTTTATATTATTAGGAACATAGTTGATACCTCAGGGACTCCCTGAATAGGTCTCAGGGATCCTGTGGATCTCCAAAGGACACTTTGAGACCCACAAAGTTACAGGTCCTATAAGACAAAAGCAAATATTTCTTAAGAGGTGTTTGATCTTTTGAAGAGTAAGTTCTGAGAATTAAAAAAAGAAAACCAAACATGTTTCCTTGAGTCACGAAGGAGCAACATGTACTGAGGTGTGCAGCTTGCTCAGAACCATCCCAATAATAAATGCAGTAGTGACTAGTATATGATTAGCCACTCAGAAAGAAAATATATAAGCATTCCCTGTTTCCCATAATTTATAGCTTTTGGACAAGATGTGAGTTAATAAAATCAATACTTCCTATAATTGATGTCAAGTGCATTTTGTAATTATGTTTTGTGGTCTGTGACTTTTATGAGCTTGCTCCATAAAACAATTAACAACTCCATAAAAATCATACTTTGAACATTTTTTTAATATGAAACCTTCAGCTTTACCTCTGTTATGAAGGAAAGGATACAAATATCACTAAACTTCATGATTTTCAATGCCTGAATAAGAACATAATTTCAGTTCAATGCTTTTATTTTAGTATGCTTTTTATTTGTAAATCCTTAATAGACAAGATTGCATAGGAGTTAAGAGAATAATGTTGAAGTCAGATGCACCTGTGTTTGAATTCCAATTCTTTCCCTTAATTGTTTTGTAACCTTAAATACTTTTTTTTACTTCTTTGAGCTTTAACATCTTCAATGTAAAATGAGAATAATAGTAGCAGCTACCTCATTAGGTCATTGTGAGAACTGAATGTAATACAGATGAAAATATCAGCACAATTCTTAGCACTTAAAATTTACTTTAAAATGTTAGTTATCATTAACTATAATTATTATAGAATTTCTCCCTGACATCTCTCCTATCCTAAGATCACACCTTTGTTTCCATGGTCAAGAGCACACAATGAACCCAAAAGGAAGGTGGGGAGTGATAGAGGAATGGAGACCAAGAGAAGGAAGACCAGAGAAGAAACAGAAGTAGAGCTAGGAGCTTGGAACAGTGCCAGATCAAGCAGACCCTGAGGATTTCTATGTCTGAACACCTCTAATCTTTCCCTGGGATAGACAGTGAATGCCAGCTAACACCGAGTCTCTGAGCCTATGTTTCTATTTATTATGAGTTTCTGTAATGGTCAATAAATTCTTCTGATGGACTGCTTGTGCCTAGTACATTACACCTGTGTTCCCCTAGTGGTCATGTTGGTGGCTTCCCAACCACCATGTGATTAGTTTAACCATTATTGGTAATATTCATTTTCCTTTTCAGCAATTAATTTAGTAGGAATTCTGGCTTAGGTTCCATGAGACAATCAGCTTTGGGAGGAGGGGGTATAATAGCAAGGATTATTGTTCAATAAATATCCACTACCCAAACTCTTCCATTGTAAATGGAGTTTACTTCTCCATCCCATTTGTGTTAGACTTGACTATGTAACTTATTTTGGCCAGTGGTATAAGTCAGTATAATAGTCAGTCACAGGAGTTACTATTGCTTGCACAATATGACTTGGATTTTGCTTTCAGTTGATCCATCATCAAAAGAGATGTCCTTAGTAGTTGCTGCACTTCAGCCCATGCAGCCAAACAAACACCTATGTAGCAAACCTGAACACCACCCACACAGAGATATTCCCAGAAGGCTCTGCAGACTAAAGCAGGTCCACCCTACACAGGACAGCCAAACCACAGTTGACCTAAGATTATGGAAAATATATACATTTTCTACACCACAAATTTTGGGGACACTTTGTTACTCAGCATTATTGTCACAATAACTGACTGACACAAATGGTTAGGCTGAGTATCTGGGAAATGTTTTTCTAACCCCTAAAAATATATATATACCAGAAGAGAATTCTAGATGTGAGAGCTGGAACTGCTGCAGCCATCTAGCCACCATGAAGAAGTCAGTCTGGTACTGAGGAGGCTCCACCCTTAGTATCACTAGTAACACTGAGCCCATTGATCATAGAAAGGCTGTTGCTTGATCTCCCTCTGTTATCCAATGTGTGTGTGTGTGTGTGTGTGTATTGTAATGTTCTTAATGTTTAGGTCAGTGTAAGATGCATTTTTCTATTTCTGATATTTTGTTTTTTTGTTTTTTTTTTAAAAAGTCACCCAATGCAAAGACAGTGTAAATATACAGTGCTGGTAAGAAAAACGACATAGCCATTATTTAATCCCTTAGAATTCTATGCCTCCAAAAGGGTTGTCTTGGGGCCTATTATAAGTCCTGATATTATTTGTCTGTAAGGCAATTGCTGTATTTTGGGCACAAATAAGAAAGTTCTAGAATGTGTGTTCAGAAGCATCTGAGAGACCCAAGATTTATAACAGAGCTTAAAACAAAGGCATCTGATGAATTTCTGGGGTAATTAAAAGGTTGTGGCCTGAACTCATCACTGAACCTCTGTACCCTAATTTCCTCATCTGTTAAATAAGGTTCTTTTTACTTGGGTCTCTAGCAGCTGAAAAACTACCATAACTCTATAAAATTGGTTTCTTGTGGGTGTTAGGCTGCATGTTCCCTTGAGGCCTTGGGGTAATACTCAGCAGCCTCACACAAAATCAGGCTCTTTGTGGTCTGTGGGTACCCAATAGCTCAGTCCAGTTCAGTTTGTACCAAACCAGCTTGCCTGAACTTCCATGCAGTCCCCGCCACTTCTGGCTTCCTTATTCATCCTCCTATCCCCAGCTTCTCCATGTCCCTTGTTTTCCCATGTACAGTTCTCAGTTGTCTCCCTAAAGTGCAGAATGGTCTTCTAGAGTCGCTGCACCACATGCAAAAACAAGTCTGTGTGCATTTTTTCCATGCTACCCTCATTCTGGAAATCCTTTGTCACAGCTCTTAGAAGGCAGCACCAAGCCACCACCACTCTAGCTGATGGCCTCCACACAAAATAAAAACTGGTCTGTGGGGATAGCCATCTTTTGCTGGTGTCCTCCACCCCAATCCTGCTCAAGCCTTAAAATCTGAGGGAGAATGCTGGGGGAAGGACACATTCCTCTCTCCTACTCCATGGTAATCTTTTGTCATTGGTACCCAGCTGAGAGTTACATATAACAGTGACTGAAGGAAATAGATTGCATGACAATGTTTTTCAAAAGCAGCACTATTCAATTTATTAAATCAACATTCAATTCTCTGCCTTGTTACAATAACATAAGAAAGGCATTTATTCAACTAAAAAAGAAATTAAGAAACACAGTAAAATTATATCATCTTTTGTCATTGAGAAGCCCCTACCACTTGGACAAGAAATTGGGTTTGCTACTAGGTTTGGTCTGGAGAAGGAAAGAAAGATCCCTAAGCTTCCCCTCAGTGACTGTCAGTCCTCCTGTTGGAACACCTGGAATGTTATAATTGCATTAGTCAGTGCCCGAGGCATTCGTGGTTCTCTGTCTCTTATAGTCGCTGGTCCTGATTGGCTCTTCACAGCTTTCTGGACCAATGGAACACAAACTAGGGAGATCAAGAGATTCTGCTTACCAAGTTCTGCACTGGTAAGGTAAAGCCCATGAGATCAAATAATCCCTCCCATACTTAGGCAGCAATTACTCCTGATGGTTTCTCAAATCTAGGTATGCCCCCTTTGTGAGGAGGCCAGGGTGCCTGATGCTTTCTGTCCACGTCTTCAAGGTATCTGAAATTTTTCTATTATTATTACGTACACACACATGCGCGCGCGCACACACACACACACACACACACACACACGTTTTCAGTGTATCAGAAGGGGTCATAATGATCTGACTAGGATCTACCCTATCAGGGAACTCTAACCAGCATTTATTGAACACTCTGAACCTATTTCTAAGACTTATTTGCCTTTTGATAAACTTTTGCCCTTGATGAAGAATCCAGATTTTACTCATTCAGCAAATATAAACTAAGTCCCTACTGTATATAAGGTGCTATGCTTGTATTAGATTCTTCATAAAGACCTTGCAATTAGCTACTGACACACTTGTACCATTACCCTCTCTGTCCTTCCAGGGTCAAAAGCAAATAAGCACATAAAGAGTATTCCTGACACTCATTCCTAGAGCCCATTATTTGATCACTACAAGTACTCTACAACAGTGCTTTTCAAATGCCAGCCAGAAGACAAGTGCTGGTCCACCAGAAATTTTATGTCAGTCCACAAAAGAGATAACCTATGAAGATTATAAAGTCTATAATCATTGGGTCTATAATATTCACACAGCATCAGGGCAGTTAACTCTTCCATAGACTGGCACAAAATTTCTAGTGAACTGGCACTGGTCTATGGACTGGCAGTTCAATAACACTGCTATACAGAAAATTTAATTGATGCTGATTTCCAGTCAAGATGACGGCATAGGTAAATAAACCCAGTCCTCGCATCCTCCCATAACCACGTCAGAATTACAACTGAACCACAGGACAACCATCATTCAGAACCACCTGAAATCTGGCTGAATAGAAGTCCTTCAATTAAGGATTTTAAAAAGAAGCCACATGGAGTCTGGTAGGAGGGGTAGAGGCTTGGAACTGGCTGGCCCCACACCCACGTGTGGCAGTTTAAAATAGGGAGGGATATCTCAGCTGCGGAGGTCCCCCCTGAGGTGTGAGGGGTCCCCAACCCACACCAGGCCTCCGAGCTCAGAGTTCTAGTGCCAGGGAGAGAAGTTCCCATAATTTCTGACTGCAAAAGCCAGCAGTAACTGTGGCTGAGTGAGACGGATAGCTGCAGGAACCCCAGGCAGTTCTTCATAGGCCCGGGCACAGACTCAGTAGGACTTCCTCCCTCTGAGCTCCAGGGCTGGCAACAGCCCGAAAGGAACCAGGGACATATGTTGAGGAACTATATTGTTGGGCATCAGGGCAAGAGCTGGGGTGTAGTTTTCTGTCAGACAAAAGTGTTGGCAGAGGATATTTTTCCTTTTCTGGAAAACTCACCACCACCACCACCACCCCCACACACACACACACATACATATGCGTGTGTGCACAGAGCCAGCAGGTAGGCACAATATTTGAGTCTCTATCAACCTGGTTCATACCATTTGCCCTGCCAGGTGATTCCCTGAGACCTCATCTCACACGGCTTGCAGGCCAAGCAAGCTGTTTTCAAAGGCTTTTCCATAAAAACTGCCTGTCTCGGCTCATGCACTGAACTCTCCTAAAATCTTTCAAACAAGCAGCATGTGGCCTCTGCATACTTGTACCTCTTGCTAAGTGGCCCCAGGCCTGGCACTAGTGGCAGCCAGCCTTGGTTCACAGCCTGACCTCTCCTGGGCACCTCCAAGCCCAGCACAAGTAGCAGCCATCTTCATATTGCTCTGTAGCTCATGCCAGCTGGCCCCAGACAGAGCAGAGACAGTAGCTGACCTTGTACCTCTCGGGAGGTCCCAGAGCCAGTTTACCCAGTGGGGAGCTTCAGAGCACTCCAGAATACAACCTAACCACCTCCATGAGCAACATACTCAAGGGGCAGACTTGGTGAGCACCAAAGCCCCACTGAAGCAAGTCCTGCTCTATAGGGTCGACTCCTGCACAGCAGTTTCTCCACTGTAGTCACAAGCAATCAGCCTAAGGGTCAGTCATTCCCAATGCTGCCAACAGCAGTCAAGATTCAACTACAAAAGGGTGCTGCACACAGACCACACAGGGGAGCATGTGGAGCACCAACTTGGGTAAACGGGGAGGCTGGGCCCTAAGAGATACCAACTACACAAGCCTGCTCCACCAAGTGTGGGAGACATAGCAGCTCTACCTGAACATAGAAACAAACAGGGAAACAGCCAAAAAGTAAAGACAAAGAAATACATCCCAAATGGAATAACAGGAGAAATTTCCAGTAAAAGAACTTAAACAAAATGAAGGTAAGCAAATTACTAGATACAGAGTTCCGAGCTTCAACAACAACAAAAAAATAAGTATAAATAAGAACATAGAAACCATAAAAAAGAACAAGACAGAAATGAAGGACACACTAACTGAAATGAAGAATAATTTATAGAAAATCAACAATAGTGTTCATTAAGACGAGAATAAAATCATCAATTTGGAATATAAAGAAGCAAAAAACACTCATTAAAACGACAAAAAGAAAAAAGAATATAAAATAATGAAGAAAGTGTAAGGAGCCTCTGGGACAACTTCAGGCATACCAATATCAGCATCATGGGGGTGCTGGAAGGAGAAGAGAGAGAGAGAGAAATTTAAAACCTCCTTGAAAAAATAATAACAGAAAGCTTTCCTACCTGGATGAAGGAAAGTGCAGGAAGCACACAGAGTCCTAAACAAGATGAACCCAAAGAGGCCCACACCAAGATATATCATAAGTAAAATACAAAAGGTTAAACAAAAAGAGAGAATCTTAAAAGCAGCAAGCAGAAAGCAGTTACCTACAAGGAAGCTTCCATAAGACTGCTAAATGATTTATTTGCAGGCCAAAAGAGAGTGGCAAGAAATATTCAAAGTGATGAAAAGCAAGGACCTACAACCAAGATTACATTACCCAGCAAAGCTGTCATTTAGAATCAAAGGACAGATGAAGAGCTTCCCAGAGAAGAAAAGCTAAAGGAGTTCAGCATCACCAAACCCAGTATTACAAAAAATATTAAAGGGTCTTCTTTAAGAAGAAGAAAAAAATAAAAAACATGAACAACAAAATGGCAATAAATACAAATCCATCAACAATTGAATCAAAAAAGAAAATAAACAAGCAGAACAGAAGCAGACTCATAGATGCAGAGAATGTTTTGATGGCTGCCAGATGGGAAGGGGAGCTGGGGGAATGTGTGATTAAGGCAAAGGGATTAAGAAGTACAAATTGGTTCTTACAGAATAGTCATAGGGATGTAAAGTACAGCATAGGGAATATAGTCAATAATATTCTAATAACTATGTATGGTATCAGAATGGTGTGGGACTTATTAAGATGATCACTTAGTAACTGATATAATGTCTAATCACTGGCTTTACACAGAAAACTAAAAAGTAAAACTTACAGCATACAAATATACTATAATTTCTAAATGAAAAAAAAATGTCCTCAATAAAGTGGTAAAATTCTTAAAAATAAAATAAAATGACAAAATATAAATAATAGGCCCTGGCCAGTAGGCTCAGTGGTAGAGCATAGGCCCAGCATGTGGATGTCCCGGGTTCAATTTCTGGTCAGGGCACACAGGAGAAGTGACCATTTGCTTCTCTACCTCTCTCCCTCTTTACTTCTCTCTCTCTCTCTCTCTCTCTCTCTCTCTCTCTCTCTCTCTCTCACTCTTTTTCTCCCCTTCTGTAGCCATGGCTTAATTAGAGTAAGTTGACCCGGGTACTGAGGATGGCTCCATGGCCTCTGCCTCAGGCACTAAAAAATTGACTCTGGTTGCAACAGAGCAAGGGCCCCAAATGGGCAGAGCATCGCCCCCTAGTGGGCTTGCCAGGTGAATCCAGGTTGGGGCACATGCAGTAGTCTGTCTCTGCCTCCCCTCCTCTCACTAAATAAAAAATATCAACGTGTGTGTGTGTGTGTGTGTGTGTGTGTGTGTGTAAAATACCTGTAAAATTAAATGCCACTCATCGTACTAGTTTTTCTTTTGCTTTAAAGAGGTTATTTTATAATAAAATAAATGTTATGGGTTTATTACTGTTCATCGCAAATAAATTAATAAATATATATTTTAAATTTTAAAAAAATTAATTGAGCCATTAAATTAGATTTCTGTATCTGGTCATTCATGTCCTAGGACCTATTTTTTCTCCCAAAGATATGACTAATAATCAGAAAAAATTAAAACACCATTTGTGCTGCAAGTCAGTCAGGTTTTTTTCATGAACTTTAAAGTGATGAGAGATCCATTTGCATCAAGAAAGGGGTATCTTTGTGTCTCTCATTATTAATCAGTAACGATGTGTCCCATGGGTTTGTTAAACCTTGGCAGATTTCCCACATAAGCAGCCACAGTGATCTGTGTGAAGTGTAAAAAAGATCATGTCACTTGTCTCTTTCTAAAAGGAATTCCATATTTCTTAGTTAGAATCACAAGGCCCTCGCTAAAAACTTCTCTGAAACTACCCTTTCTATTTAGTCTCTTCCACATATCTATCACGTAATATTTTATCACTATCACTATCTGAAATCATTCTCATAGTTTGTATAACTGGCTCCTTTAGGATAGGTAAGCTCCTTGAATGACATGTCTGTCTCATTCATTGTCATTTGTTCAATACCTAGCAAAATGCCTGGCTCAGAGAAGGCAATAATAAATAGTTTTGTTTGGTTTGGTTTTTTTTACAGAGACAGAGAGAGTCAGAGAGAGGGATAGATAGGGACAGACAGACAGGAACGGAGAGAGATGAGAAGCATCAATTATTAGTTTTTCGTTGCGACACCTTAGTTGTTCATTGATTGCTTTCTCATATGTGCCTTGACCGCGGGGCTACAGCAGATCAAGTAACTCCTTGCTCAAGCCAGAGACCTTGGGTCCCAGCTGGTGAGCTTTGCTAAAACCAGATGAGCCCGCGCTCAAGCCAGCAACCTCGGGGTCTCGAACCTGGGTCTTCTGCATCCCAGTCTGATGCTCTATCCACTGCGCCACTGTGCACTATAATAAATAGTTTTTAATGAGCTACTTTATTAATAAAAGAGTAATGACTGCTTTCCTTAATATTTTATAAGTACTATTGGTGAAGGAGGCAACATTCTCCATTTCATGGATCTTTGTTCTTTCCATTGGGAGACTTCAACAAGCACATTATCAGTTAACCTCCTGGAACTGGTCATGTCTATAATTTCATTTTATACTTTTAAAAACCAATCTGATTATCGAATTAATGCTCATCAAAGAACTTTGTGAACCACCACTGAAGTGTGGTTAGGCTCAACCCAAGTTGCAGTTAGGCAATATTTTTGGTTTACTGAGGATTATTTTCCTTCAGAAGCAAAAGATTCCCCATCTAAATATAAGCCTAGAATATATCCCACCTTTCTTTTCTCCAATAACCACAAATACAATGCTGAACTTTTGTGGATTTTTTTAAAATGTTACCAGATTTTAGTTCTCTCCCAGCTCTTACATAATAGTTCAATGTATGACCAATAACTAAAACATTTTTAAACATATTTTTAAATCTATGACTTCATTAAGCATTAACTTGTTATTATGGTTTAATTAACTTTGAAGTCATAAGAATTTATTTTCTGGGAAAATAGTCAAGTACCCAGGCAGGCTTGCCTTAAACATGTAATCAAAAAAGTAACATAAAAAATGACCTAGAGTGAGGGGTTGTAGCAGCTAACATTATTGTCTCCCTTGAGCTGTTTCTCTAACTTTGGGGGCAGCTCATCAGTTCTTCCAGTCAAGAGTGACAGACAGATGGGGACATAGTTGACTCATAGAACCAGCAAATGCACAAGCCCTTAGATATCAGCTTGTTCATACCTTCACTATAAACTGGCCTGAAAATATTTGGCCAGGGAAGAAAAATTCATTGGGAATGAGAAGCAACTGCCAACGGATAGAATTTCTCTTGCCGCTGGCCCTGTCATGGTTGGACCTGGCAGTCTGCTTCGCTGCACGGAAATGCAGAGGACTGATAGACTCTCAAGACTTGCTTGCTCTTGTTCCTTTCACTGAAAATCACGGTGAGGTCTCAATCCAGCAAATAAACAGAAGTAGAGATCCAGTTTGTCACTGGAGATAGGAGGGCGTGAGTATGAAATAAAACCTCTAGAATCTGTTACTGAGCTGGGGGGAAAAACATCGGCAGCCGTAGAAACACAGGTACAGATCCATATCCATCTCTCCTTACCACCCCAGGGTGTTCGATTCTTTACCATTAAGAGCTAACGGGCAAGGAAAGCTGGCTGAAAATACCAGTGCATCTTGTACTCTGGCAAAGGCACAGGCGGTAAGGTTTCAGCTCCTTTTCATAGGCATGGATGGAATATTTCAGAAGGCTATGCTGCCTTTGTTATTAAGAGCCTGTACATCATCAAAGAAGGCAGCGAAAGGCCATATTCCCGCAGGCTTTCACCCTCCTTTCTACGCAATGCCTGAGTAGGCTCATTTATTCCCATCTTATTTATTTCCCTCTGACACCAAGAACCCCAAAATGTCCAGCTCCAAAGTTAATGTACATTTACAGCCAAGGAGTATTTTCCTTTCACTGAATTAGGAATGAGGAGCGGGGAAGGAGAAAGAGGGGTAATTTAAGCTGCTCTATTGTCGGGAGTGAAGGGAGTAATTCTTGCTTATATCAGCAGCTTGCTGAGGCCCATCATCATTCCTACCCCCCTTTATTTTATTTATCTCTTTATGGCCTATCTGATAATGCTATAACCATTTCCTGTTGTATGCTGGCTGAAGAAGCTTTCTCCAGGCCCAAGAGCAAATCAATAAAAGTAAGGCATAGTGATTCATAAAAATAAAATTGTCATCATTATTGTTCAATTATTGCTGTGTCTGTGGAAAGAATCTCAAGAACTGAAGGTGTCTTGGCTAATATTTATAATCTACGTTGAATGGTGCTAACGAATGAGTGGGTGTGCATTAGACTGAAATGTGATGGTGTTTGATTTATACCAAGTCGAAGTCTGATTGCTAATGTTAAATCCATTAAAGTCTCTCTTAGATCTGCCTTAATGTACTCCCCTGCATATAATAGAGCTTAAACATACCCGTTTACTTAGCTTTTCATTATTGGTTGAATATTTGTCTTTATTACATTATCCCCCTGATAAATTTGACTTATGATAGTTTAGAAAACAGCACTTCAGGAAAGCAAGGCTTTTAAGAAGCTCCAGAAAGTAACTCTGGATTCCCATCTTCCCATAGATAAAAGAGCAGAATATCCTTGAATAATTACTGTTTTTAAAAGTACAAACTGTTAAATCCAAGCATGTCCCACATCACAAAATCCAGACACTCAGGGGAAGAAGAAATATTTCTTCCTTGAAGGAAAATAAACAGAGGAATGAAAGCTATCTGCCTAAGCTGTCGCCTTTGGAGTGTCTCTGGGGTGGAAAGCTTTTTGTATTTCTTTAAAAACACTTCTCCCTGAAGGAATCCATAAAGCACAAGTGTAAATAGGAACAACAGGTTGAAAAGACTCAGGCGTAATCATCAAGGGTCCCCTGTAAGGTCAACCATTTCGCAGGGATTCTGTAACGGGCAGTGACTATGAAATACATCCCGCTGCCTGCGCTCCCCTCCTTTCATCTACAAGAGTTTTCCATTCACAGACCAGGCAGTCCCAGGCAACAGGTGCCAAGTCAACTGGGGGTATATTTCTGATGCTTTTCCCCCTTCATGCTTCACTGGCTTTACTTGAAAGCTCGGCCTCCTGCTAAATCTGTGTTTGGTGATGTGTGTCTGGATTAGGATGAGGAACGACTTCCTGTTTCTTTTCCACACTGCTGCTGCTACTTCCAGCTTCAGCGACATGAGACTCAGGATGGAGGGCACAGATAAAATGAGGCTCTGGATCAGATGAGGCAAGAGAAATAGATAGGTAAAATAAATAAACTCCACCCAAAGAGCAGCTAAACATGAATCACAAAATAACACGGAGATGATTCTTTAAATGCCTCCATGGTTATTTGTTTGCTTCCTAGCCAGGGTGTGGACAAGATTGCTCCAATCAAAGAGATTGAGAACACCTGTGCTGGGCAGCATGAGAAATACGTAAAGAAGAGACCATATACTGTATGTCTTTCCATCAGAGAGTTTAAGTTTCTATTTTATTTTGTTGAGGAAAATAAGAAACGTATTTACTAAACTGAATAACCAGGGAGAAATAAGAAATACAAAAACCTCAACTATTACAATACACTGTGAACAGTCTAGTGGGTGAAAATCCAATTGGCTGGTTCTTGTAGGGGTTTTTAGGGCACAAGGTGGATTCAGGACAGGCTGTGAAGGACAGAGGCTTTGTGAGAGAGGTGGGATCAAGCTGTAGCCATAGAGAGATGTGTGTGAGCAAATGGCAAAGCAAAATGTATTTTGACTTAAACTAGGCAGAATTATAATTTAAAACTGAAACACACATACATGTACACACAAATGAAGTCACCAAAATCCAAGTGTTTATCACACATTACCACTGAACCTGTATATTTAGTACCACCTGACACTAAATATTGATATATTTTAGGTTTACATATACAAATCTAATCCTGGATTGGCTCTACTGTCAACACTATTTTTGATAGCTTCAGATTTCATGATGAAATGTTTACACTCCTTACTGTAAGACAAATGCTAAAGTTAAGCTTTTTAACCTGCAAGGGTGAGGCGATAGATGATAGATAGACAGCTGATAGATGGATGGATGGATAGATAGATGATAGATAGATAGATAGATAGATAGATAGATAGATAGATAGATAAGATAGATTCATAGTCACTAGATCTGTTTGTTTAGCTTTGTCCTATGAGATAGATAAAAATGGAACAAGAGTAACTCAAGGCTTGCAATATGTGTTGCCAAGGAGTTGCCACATTATCTGGCAGCTAAAACTCAAAAAATTTTCATCATATTTTCCCATTATAAAAATCAGCTGTAGGCCCTGGCCGGTTGGCTCAACGGTAGAGCATCAGCCTGGCTTGTGGAAGTCCCAGGTTCAATTCCCAGCCAGGGCACACAGGAGAAGCGCCCATCTGCTTCTCTGCCCTTCCCCCTTCTCCTTTCTCTCTTTCTCTGTCTTCCCCTCCTGCAGCCAAAGCTCCATGGTGCAAAGTTGGCCCAGGAGCTGAGGATGGCTTCATGGCCTCCACCTCAAGCACTGGAATGGCTCCGATGGCAGCAGAGCAACACCCCAGAGGGGCTGAGCATCACCTTCTGGTGGCCATGCAAGGTGGATTGCGGTAGGGCGCATGCGGGAGTCTATCTGCCTCCTCCCTGCTTCTCACTTCAGAAAAATACAAAAAAAAAAAAAATCAGCTGTAGAACAGAAAGATCCTTCTTAGAATGATTTGTAGCAAAAATTATTAGAAAAATAAAAAAAATTGTACTGCCATTTGAAATAGTGCTACTGACCCTATCTCCATGGGAGATCAATTCAGAGAATTCCTCTCATTAACAAGAATAAATTTACTTTAATCCTTTCACCATGTCTCTTTTTTTTTTTAATGTCTAATGGTGGCACAGATTTGGAAGTTGACTGACTAGGTTAATGATGTAGTGAGTATCCAAACAAGCACAGAACAAAGTATACACAAAACAACTATGCATCTTGTATTAGAAATGCAGCCAGGGATAATGATCTGGACTATAGTCAAAACATTTACAAATAAGATAGAGCCCCAAGTCTAAAGGACTGGGAGACATGATGACCCCAGCAGTTTCTCTGATCTCTAAGGTCCTGTGAACCTATGAATCTCAGCACAAGAATGGAGAGGATTCTTGGCAAGATCAGGAAAACAAAATGGTAGATGGGGACTAATATTTATTAAGCTCCTACGATTTTCAGAGAAGATAGTAAACACTTACACACTATCTAATGGACTCTTCCCAGCAGTTCTATCATCTCCATTTTAATGGTGAGTAAACTAAGGCTCAGAGAGGTTATTTATTGAATACATTGTTACATAGCTCTTTACACAGCCCAGCAAGTATTTTAGTCTAGGTTAGTGTAACCAGCACTGATATTTACAATATTTATCAGCCAGAATGGTGCAGACACTGGTGAATGAGAGCAGACACAGTGACCAGTCAGACGAGATGCCAGAGGGGAACAGCCAGCACAGCCACACTTGCAGGAATCAGCGCAGGCTTAACTCAGCACCCACGCTCTTCCCTTCAAACATCAAAGACAGACTTGAATTCAGTCCTCAAACCCTTGCTTTGTCTCTCAATAAGTATTCTCATTTACTTAAACATTCAGATACATTTTTGAGCATTTAAACAGTTTAAGTAGACATCTGTTAATTCACTTAAGTAACTCTTGTTTTGGAAAGATGTAGTTGTCCTCTTAATATATTAAAGCAAAAAAAAAAAAAAAAACGCCAAAACCCTGTAACATTTTATCTATACTGTAGGATACAGGATATGCTTCAGTTATCACTGGTAAATAGTCAAATCAGATTTTATTCTCCCACCCCCAATGCTAATGTAAAATTAATCTGAAAAACATCCAAATAAATGGTTTGTTTTAAAATGTAGATTATATAACTTGCAAAAGTGAAATCTGCATTTATCTCTAAAGTAAAGACAATAATAAATCAAGACAAATCTATTATTACTTTAAATGTATCCTAGTTGAATGTGATACAGCCAATATTATTCATCATCTGAAAATAAATCAACATGGAAAGAACCTATAGAGACTGGCATTTTCAGAATCACCATTCAGCTATAAAGTAAAGATATTGATAGATATGCAATAGATAAGTTGGATAGATAGCTATCAAATATTTCATTCATCATTTAAAGACATCATTGTTATCATCAGACCTTTCCAGAAATTATACAGTGAGCTTGCAATCACTATCTACCTCAAGTTAACCCTAGACATTAGAATTTAGCGCCTCCAAATAACTGTTGGCATGGAATGTAACTGGGGAAAAATAAATAAAAGTTTTCTTTGCAAGAGAAACATGCCTTAGGCCATAAATACTTTGTTGGAAGGAAATGAGAAATTGGCAGAGATAGATAAAACCTTTTTTTTTTAATTACATGCTAATTGCAATAGCCCCTGTGTTCCCGAGCGAAATCTGAAGAAGGGATGTTGTTCTTAATCAAGGATTTGGAATTTTCCATGTAATCAATCAACCACATTCTCCAAAACTAAATGGATTCTTGACTGAATAGGCCACAAGCAAATTCTCTAGAAAAGTACTAAATATTCCAGAAATTTCAAAAGAAATTATAATGAATGTGTTGTGTTTCATGCCAGTGAGTTTTCATGGCAAGAACAGGGGATAAAGATGAGAGGACTATCACTCTAGTCCCAGCAACACCTTAGCTATAAGAGTTTGGGCAAGCCATGTTTTCTATGTCTCAGTTTTCATCTATAAAATGTGAATATTATATTCTATCAACACCCAGTGATTACCGCAGGACAAAACACTTTGGCCATCTCCAGGGGCGATACTTAAAATACTTAGTATCGAGTGTGACTTGGGCACTGGAAATCAACCCTGTTCATCCTCCACCCCAGGAAGGGCTTGAGACAACAGGCAAAAGAAACACAAGACCCCCCCCAAAAAAAATTATTTTTAAGTTAAAGAATTTGGGACAAAAAGAACAGAAAGGTCAACCATACACTAAAGAAGAGCATCACACATGGAAAGACATTTCTCAGAAGGCCTCTACCAAGGGGGGGCATTAAAAGACACTACATTGACCCTCTACACAGTAGATTCTCATCCGCTTCCATGACTACAATTATGACCTCTAATAACACCCACATCCCATCAGTATGCTCACACAGGGCCCAGAACCCTAGACACACCTTTACATCTGTTTCATAAGCATGTCGACAGGTTATCTGCTATGCACAAATTAATTCATCATCTTTCTCAACAAACTCTCAACCCTATAATTCTCTCCACATCTCTGTGTCTCTCCCAGCTCCAGCATTCCCTCCTTCTCAGTGGCTCAGTTGGCAGACTTCACTTGATTCTTTGTGCCCTAGTATATTCAATATGTTTCTAAGACCCATAGATTTCCCAGGAGATGTCTGTCTTTACTTTCTGCTGCTGTCATTCATATCCCCTTAACAGCAGTGACTACATTGTGTCACCTGTGACCTGTTTGTCACAGTACCAACAACTGTAGATAATGAATACACATCTGCTAAACACAAGTCTATATATAATACAGCTTTCACTAATTGCCATGAATGGACCCAAGTTTGGGCAACTGATGCTTATACAACTTTGGCAAAAATTTTTAAGCATTCAATCTTACAACTATAAAATTCTGTTTATCCAGGCCTTGGAAAGAGTCCATGCCAGTGAAGTGTCCTGATGTTTAAGATTCACTGGCTTGCCTGACGAGGCTATGATGCAGTGGATAAAGCATCGACCTTCAAAACCCTGAGGTCACTGGCTTGAGCGTAGGGTCGCTGGTTTGAGCATGGGATCATAAACGCGACCCCGTGGTCACTGGCTTGAGCCCAAAGGTCACTGGCTTGAAGCCCAAGGTCACTGGCTTGAGCCCAAGGTTGCTGGCTTGAACAAGAGGTCACTGGCTCAGCTGGAGCTCCCTTGTTAAGGCATGTATGAGAAAGCAATCAATAAACAACTAAAGTGCCACAACAAAGACTTGATGTTTTTTCATCTCTCTCTCTCTCTTTCTGTCTGTTTGTCCCTCTTCCTGTCTCTCACAAAAAAAAAAAAAAAAAAAAAAAAAGATTCACTGGCTTCACAGCAATGTATATTGTTCTTTACTTCTGAAATACAGCTACACCTTTTTTGTTTTTTTTAATTAAGTAAGAGACAGACTCTCACATGTGCCCCGACCAGGATCCACTCAGCAAACCCCTACAGGGAAATGTTCTGCCCACCTGGGGCCACTGCTCTGTTTCTCAGCAACCAAGTTATTTCTGCACCCAAGGTGAGGCCCTGGAGCCATCCTCAATGCATGGGGCCAACTTGTTCGAACCATTCAAGCCATGGCTGGCTGCAGAGGGGACTAGAGAGAGAGAAAGAGAGAGAGAGAAGTAGGAGGGGGAGGAGTGAAGAAGCAGATGGTCACTTCTCCTGTGTGCCCTGGCCAGGAATCAAACCCAGGACTTCCATACATCGAACTGATGCTCTATAACTGAACCAACTGGCCAGGGCTATACAGCTACACCTTCTAATTAAAGTAATGCATTGTATAGTTAATACCATTTTTTAATCAAAACTTCTATTATCTCTTCCTGGCCTTTTATAATAGCCTTCAAAAGCTTTCATCTCATATTGTACCAACCCCAACTCTAAACAACTTTCTGGTTTATATTTAAAACTCTTAGTTTCTATCATGTCATGCTCTATTCAAATATTCCTATGCCATCCTTGTGGACCTGTTTCCAAGTCCCAAGTCCAACAATCTGGTATTCAAAGCCCATTAGTATTGAAAACTGGAAGGATTATAGTTTTGAAATGTTAAATACTTTTTTCCTCCCTCCCTCCCATAAGTCCAATTGACGTTTATTGCTTCAGAAGAAGATATGAGATACAAAGCAGGAAGAGCTTACCAGCATGGGCCCTACCTTCTAAAACATTGAGAGACTTCCAGTAAAGGTGACGGCACAGGTAAACACAGTACTTGAATCCTCCCACAACCACATCAAAATTACTACTAAACCACAGGACAACCATCATGCAGAATCACCTGAAATCTGGCTGAATGGAAGTCCTACAACTAAGGATATAAAGAAGAAGACAAATAGAATCTGGTAGGAGGGGCAGAGATGTGGAATAGGCTGGTCCCATACCCACATATTGCAGTTTAAAATTGGGAGGGACATCTTGGCTGTGAAGGACCCCCTGAGGAATGAGGGGTCCCAGCCCAGGGTTCCAGTGCCAGAAAGAGGAGTCCCCATAACTGCTGGCTGTAACAACCAGCAGGGACTGTGGCTGAGTGAGATGGAGAGCTGCAGGAGTTCCAGGCAGTGCCTCTTAAAGAGCCCATGCATAGACTTACACTTAACTCCTGCTGAGCTCCAGCCCTGGTCAACAACTCGGAAGGAACCAGGAACATAGGGGAAGAAACTATATTGTTAGGCACCCGGACAAGAGCTGGGGGTAGGGCAGCTTTCTGCCAGACAGAAGTGCTGGCAGAAGACAGCGTTCCTTTTCTGAACCCTTCCCCCACCAAGCCAGCAGGCAGGTGCCATATCTGAATTTCCATCAACCTGGCTCACACTGTCCACCCTGCACGAGTGGTTCCCTGAAACTCTACCCCACCCCACCTGTGGGCTCACCCAGGCTGTTTTCAGTGGCTTTTCCATACAAATGTCTTGTCTCATACTTTGAATCCTCTTAAAATCTCTCAAATAAGCAGCATGTGGCCTCTCCATACCCTGTACCTCTTGCTAAGTGGCCCCAGCCCTGGCACTAGCAGCAGCGAGCCCTGGTTCACAGCTTGGCCTCCTCTGGGCACCTCCAAGCCCAGCACAAGTAGCAGCCATCCGCATATCACTCTGTAGCTCATGCCAGGTGGCCCCAAGTTGGGCACAGGCAATGGGTAACCTCACATCTCCTGGGAGTTCCCAGAGCCAGTGTACTTGGTGGACAGCTTCAGAGCATGCTGGACTACAATCCTATCAACTCCACGAGCAACACACTCAAGGAGCAGAGTTGGTGAGCACCAAAGCCCCGCTGAAGCAAGTCCTGCTCTGTGGGTTCACCTCCTGCACAGCAGCTCCTCCACTGTAATCACAGATCGCCCTCACAGCTAATTGGCCTGGGGGGGCGGGGGCAGTCCTTCCCAGTGATGCCAACAATAGTCAAGACTCAACTCCAACAGGACACTGCTCACAGCCCACACAGAGTACACCTGGAATGCCCCACTTGGGTAACTGGGGAGGCTGTGCCACTGGGTCCTACAGGACACCTACTACACAAGGCTACTCTACCATGTCTGGGGGACATAGCAGCTCTACCAAACACATAGACACAAACATAGGAAAGCAGCCAAAGTGCAGAGACAAAGAAACATGTCTCAGATAAAAGAACGGGAGAAATTTCCAGAAAAAGACTAAACAAAACGGAGGCAAGCAAACTATCAGATACAGAGTTCAGAACAATAGTTATGAGGATGTGTGAGAAACTTAATGAGGACATAGAAACCATAAAAAAGAACCAGTCAGAAATGAAGGACACACTCACTGAAATGAAGAATGATTTACGTGCCTGGCCTGTGGTGGTGCTACGGAAAAAGCATTGACCTGGAGTATGGAGCTCGCTGGTTCAAAACCCTGGGCTTGCCCAGTCAAAGCACATACAACAAGCAAATCAATGAACAATTAAAGTGAAACAGCTATAAGTTGACACTTTTCATTCTCCTACCCTTCTCTCTTTTGTCTGTAAAATAAATAAATAAAATCTTAGAAAGAATAATTTACAGGGAATCAACAGTAGTGTACATCAAGCCAAGAATCAAATCATCAATTTGGAATATAAGAAAGCAAAAAAAAAAAAAAAAAAAAAAAAAAACCATCCCATCAGAACAGCAAAAAGAAAAAAAGAACACAAAATAATGAAGATAGTGTAAGGAGCCTCTGGGACAACTTCAAGCATGCCGACATTTGCATCATGGGTGTGCTGGAAGGAGAAGAGAGAGAGCAAGAAATTGAAGACCTACTTGAAAAAATAATGACAGAAAACAGGTGGCAAGAAATATTCAAAATGATGAAAAGCAAGGTTCTACAACCAAGATTATGCTACCCAGCAAAGCTATAATTTAGAATCAAAAGACATATAAGAAGCTCCCCAGACAAGAAATAGTTAAAGGAGTTGAATACTACCAAACCAGGTTTTCTTAAAGAAGAAGAAGGAAAAGAAGAAAGACCAAAAATACAAACAATAAAATTACAATAAATACATATCTATCAACAATTAATTTTTTTTTAATTTTTCTTTTCTAAGTGAGAGGAGGGGAGATGCAGAGACATACTTCTGCATGTGCCCTGGCCGGGATCCACCTGGCAACCTTTATCTAGGGCAATGCTCTGCCCATCTGGGACCATGCTCACAACTGACCTGTTTTTAGTACCTGAGGCAAAGGCTCCGGGGAGCCATCCTCAGCACCCAGGATGATGCGCTTGAACCAATCAAACCATGACTATGGGCGGGGAAGAGAGAAAGAAGGAGAGGGGAAGGGGTGAAGATGCAGATGGTTGTTTCTCCTGTGTGCCCTGACTGGGAATCCAACCCAGGACATCCACATGCTGGGCCAGTGCTCTACCACTGAGCCAACCAGCTGGGTCCTTTATCAATGATTGAATCTAAAAAACAAAATGAACCAACAAGCAGAACAGAAATATAGATACAGAGAACATTTTAATAGTATTCAGATGGGTGTGGGACTTTTCAGGATTATCACTTAGTAAGTTGTATAATATCTAACCAATGAGTTGTACACCTGAAACTGGTATAATACTGTATGTAGTATATGAAAAAAAAATGATTTTTTTTTATTGAGTTCCCAAGAAAATGGAGAGCATGTGGAATGTAGTTACAGCATTGGGAAGAAATAGAATTTGAAGAGAGAATTCTTTCCTCAGCTCTGAGGATATCCAAGGATAAAAAGAAGATTTGGGTCCTAAAGAGATATGTTGCACTTTCTGTTTCTCATAGAGACTGCCAAATCTCTAGAAAGGTTTGGAGGGCCCAAGAGCAGAGACAATTTGCACTATTCTTCTTAGCTGTAATGCTAAAGAAGGGGGGATATTCTAAAAATGTCCCAGTAGACTGAGCCACATGGCAGCTTTGCTGAGATTCCCCCACCATAGAGAGGCACAGAGTAGCAAGAGCACCAGGAGCCCTAAGTCAAAAGCCTGTGCAGATGGCTGATGGAGGACCAAGATGGCCCCTGCAATGTATTCATCTCAGCCAAATCTAGGACTTAGCCACAATTCTGGTCAAAGGTAGTTGCGGGCACTTGGAATTGTTTGAGACAAGTTTTTTGTCTTGCCAGAGTAATAAAAATTAAGTTGAACTTAAGAAAAATGAAGAAATATATGTTGCTTACACACTTATGTGAGCATTAAGATTTATATTTATCCACGTGCTTCCTTAGTCCTAAGATTACAGACCAAAGCTACTCTGAATTGAAAGCATTAATTTCAGCAAAGTCCCTTCAGAACTGGTGAAGGAGAGCCTCCGTAGGCTCCCTCATGCTTAACCTGCAGGCCAACAGTTGGTTTCCTTTAAAAACATCCATGTCTGAAAACATGGTCTGGGTTAGCCTCTCTTTACTGGAAAGATGTACCTTAGAACAGTTTAGCACCTTGCCAAGGGGGCGCTGTTTATTCAAGATTCATAGACTTGTGGGTATTTTCCCCCTACGCCATATATCTAAAAAATCAGGAATAACTGATTGGCAAATAATTCCACTAAGAAACAGCAGCTCATTGTAGGTCAGATTTAGGTGACAGATATGCTTACTTTCACTGGATAACCACCAATAAATAATCTTTTTGATAACGCACAGAAGTGATTACCTCATATAAATATCACCCTCCTAGATTTGTGCAGGACAAAAGGGGAGATTTGTTAATAAGGGAAATTAGACCCAGAGGACAATCCAATACAGAGAGATAAATGGAACACAAATGCCAACCAAATACCGCGCACAAGTTACAAAGAAGAATGGGCACTTGGTTTTGAAAATATAATTTCCCTGCTTATTTTTTTTAATTTTACAAAATGCACCAAAGCACACTAAACTGTATTCCGCATCACTAATAGAAGAAAGAGGAGCATAGGAAAGTGGTGATAATATGGCAGCACTTTGCTTTTATCTTCACGCCTTTCATCCAAGGACCTTTTAAATACTAATTGATTAAATCTCACAATCTCCCTGCTGATGGTACCTTCTGATGGGTCCAGATAGAAGCAAAGAGATGTGGAGTGAATCAGATCACCCAGGTTCAGGCCACGGGGCTCTCACAGAGCCAGAAATAGACCCAAGAGAATCACCTCTCATGCCCCACCTTTAATCACTGGGAAATACCCTGGCTCCCTGGGATCATTAGCAAAGCGACCTCCACTTTCAGAGTTAACTATGTTTTTCATCTAATTATCTTCAGGACATCCAACTTTGACAGCTGTTCTTCTGAGAATGTGACTGGAAAATACTAGAAAATTGTCAAAAGGCTTGCCGATGGCCTTCAAAGAGTGTCACCTCCCTGATCACTGTGGAGAGCCTGCGGGTAACACATATCAAGTGCAGCTTGGTAATTGGGGGGCTACTACAGAAGTATTTTCATGCTGACTAATTAATCTGTAGTAATTAGCACTCAGATGTAACAACTGCAGCATTCAAGGGCCACAACAAGAGAAATAAAATCTGCTCTTCAGAAATTTACTTGAGGGTTTGAGTGCCTTTTTTCAGAGAAATAATGGCATCCATCCATTCAGGCACAAAAACTAGAGTAAGGAATTTACTTCATAGATCCATGCCAAGTACTGCCAAAAGCCCCCCAAATAATAATATTTGGTTTAATTTCTTTAAAGCCTTAGCAAAAGTCATAGCATCCTAAACTTATTAGAACTGGAAAGAACTTCAGAAATCATCCAGCCGAGACCCAGAAAAGCAAAGTGACTTGCCCAGAACCTTACAGCTGGTTGGTGCAAAGCTAAGACCTGAAAGTGAGTCACTGAGTCTAGTGTTTCAGCATGTCCTCTGTTCTCTTACATGAAAAGGGAGTGGACCCTGCCTGACACTAGGCATCCTCAAGAACGGCCTTTGAGAAGGAGCTCGGGCAGCTGGCTCTGGGCCAAATGCCACAGACTGAGGTGAAGTCTCTCTGCGCTGTTTCCCTTCATCTCCCTCAGCTTGGACCACTGCCTGTGCCCTCCTGTACTCCACTCCACTCTCATGCCCTGACCCCGTGTCTCGCTCTCACACTGGAGAGTTACACTTCTTACTATTAGAAAGGCACAACCTGTCCAGGGGTATGTGTGCTCTGCCATGGAACCCTGAGTCTAGAGGGTTTTTCCTGACAGAGGGACAGAGCCATGTGACACACACGTGCACATGAGGGGAAAGGGTTAGAGAGGGGAAAGAGAGACAGAGAGAGAGAACTTCCTCTGAATATCCCTAAGACTTTTGCGATGGAGGCCCAAATCTCTTATCTCTGTCTTACTGACCTTAGGGCAAGTGATGGCACCCATAGCAGAATCAGTCTTATTTATGCCTTCAACTCCCTCTCCCTTTGCTCCCTCGTCCATTCCTCTGCATCCCCTTTTTCTCCCCGGGCCCAGCTCTGATCTTCTTCCATCTCCTATTCTGGGCCAAATGGTAACCCAAAGGAAGGTACTAGTCGGTGGGGTTTCTCTGAGAGAGAGAGAGAGAACATCAGAGGCCCTGGAAGCTGCTTCCTGGGGGAGCCCTGCTCTATCCTGGCAGCTGAGAGGGCGGAGGGGGAGGGAGGAGAGTGTGAGCATGCCTGGACCTCTCACAGCCCCACCTCTGAGTGGTGCTGTCCTCGCGGTCCCCTGAGTAGGGAAATTCAACTCCTGTTGGGCTGGATGGAGTCCAGCAGGAGTCTTGACCACCAATAAGTTATTGTCTTATTTCCTGTTTTGTTTTAGCTTTACTGTCTGTAAGTGGAGGATGTAAAGGCAAATAATAAACCTTTTCTCTTCTCGTCTCTTGGGTCAGCTCTGCAGAAGCCAGCCCCAGCCCCAGCCCTGGAAGTAATGACACATTGGCTGAAGCCTGGAAAGGGTTTAAAAGGAGTAAAAATTTAAGCAACTCCTAATTTCTTTATCATCTACACAACAGAACACTTAGATTAGATGTTCTCAAAAGGTTTCTTTCTGCTCTAAAATTATAGTCCTGCATCTTTTCAGTAAGCATTTATTGTGTACCTATTTATGCAAATCGCTGCCCAAAGTGCAGGGCAGACAGAAGCCAGTGAAACCTCTGTGCTCACCCTCAAGGGTCTCTTACCAATCCAGGGCACACGGTTAGGTGAATACGACGACAAGGCATATGCAAGTGCTATGTGCCAGCGAGGTTAGGGGAGGGATGGGGTGAGCCTCAGAAGACTTCGTGGAATAAGGGACAATTGTACTGGGTCATGAAAAAGAGTTGGAGTTTCTGGGTGAACAAGGGCAGGGAGTGGAGAAGAACATTCCAGCTAGAAGACTGACATCAAGGTCAAGGTTAGAGAGTGTTAGATAGCGTGGTGTGGCTAGGAGAAGCAGCAAAGTTGGAACAGGAAAATGAGGGCTGAAAGAGTTTCTAAATCACCCTGAGTTTAGACTTGGTATGCAGTACGAGTTTATAAATTGCTAATGTGTCAGCAACATCTATGAAAATAAATCACCTGTGTTTTTTTTCTCATTGCCAAAGTGATACATGGGAGTGTTATGGGAAACCCTCATAAAATCTTAACATCTTCTGACATTGCTTCGAAATAATTTACTTTCTTTCTCATGGAAAACAGGATGCTAATAGACTTGGCCCATTGTTTTTAAGCAAGTTCCAACAAGAACCCTGAGACCCTTTCCCCGAAGAGAAGCTGCATGTAGAAATAATAGAGGGGAACATGTAATGACTGCAAATTTTCCGGTTAAAAATTCCTCTTCATCTAAAGATCATGCTTCTTAGCTTTCTGATTCTATTAGAGAAGAAAGAAATGAGTCCCCCCAAGAGCCCTGAAAATGGTGAGCAGTATGCTCACAATTCTTGCCCCAGGGACTACCTACCTCTTTTTAACAATCTTCTGGGAAAAACCCACAGAGTTTGGCTGTGGCTGGCGGGCACATACCCCCTTGGTCTGCCTTTAAATCATGCCAGCTCGAGGGGCCACAACTATTTGAACACATAGAGAAACCCCCGTGTGGCTGAGGACTGAATGCAATGCAGATACTATCGAGCTGGGTACTGGATTTACAGAAAGTAAAGGGACAATAAAACCCCCAAGATTGGGTATGACATCTGACATCCTGAAAACAATTGTCCCCTTGCAGCAGAAAGATTTAAGCAGTGTTTAGCACAGAAAGGAACAGCATCCCCCCAAACAAGGCAGATTCTGAAAATGTTATCACATTATTTTATAAAAACCTTAAGCATTAAAGAATAAAAAGCATCCCTTCAACCCTCATCCATAGTCTCAATCCCCGTGCAGAAGTTTTTTGTTAATGGTTTATAGTGCCTCCTTTAAGACCATTTTCTCTAACCCCACAAGGACTTTTTACTCCTCGGCCAAGTAAACCGAAGACTGGCTTAATTAACTCAAGTTGTTAATTCATTTTAAATTGCAGGTGTGGTTCCAGGGCAGGGGTCAGCAAACTCTTCTCGGAAGGGCCCAATAGCTAATATTTTTTCTTTTATGGGCCACACCATCCATTGAAACCATGAACGCTGCTGTCACGGCATGAAGACAGCCATAGACAACTTGTAAACAAATGAACAATAAACCGTTATTTCCAAAAACAGGCCACAGCAGGATCTGGCCCACAGGCTCCAGTGTGCTAACCCCTGAGCCAGATCATGTGCGCTTGTATTTTATTGAAAGTAGAAGAGTGTTTCTCCTGCTTGTAAAGAGTCAGACCTGAACAGAGTTTCGTTATCCAGAACAATTACAGAACACGAGAGAGCAAATAGCAGATATGACACTGGGGGATCGGGCTGCCCCACCCACGGAGGGTCAGATCCTGGAACCTCACTGGGTTGGCACTGGGGAAGGAGATTGGACTCTGTCCTTCCAGGAGATGCATTTCTAGGCCTCTAAATTACGGCCATTCACAAATGGCTTGGAAAATGTTTGTGGAGTGAAGCCATTTGTCGAACCTGTGAAATGCAATGCCAGCCATTAGCCCCTACCCCCTCCCCACTCATCCTACCAACACCTGCGCCCCCCCCCCAAGCCCACACACTGGAAAACAGAAGCACGCATAGGCAGATTTGCCATGATTAATTTCATTGTTTCACTTTGAAACCTAAAAGAGAAAAAAAAAAAATGGAAGCATTCCTATTTCCCATTGAAAGTAATCACAGCTTTATATCCCTCCGTGTTTACATAAAGAGAGCTGTTTATTTAGAATCCTGGCTGATAAGAACACCACACGCTCATAACTTATTATATATTCCCTTTCCATTTTGTCTCTTTGGGGGGGGGAGGAGGAAGAATTATGTATATTTTATGATAACCCAAAATGACTTACACATAAAAAATACAGACTTTAAAGATAAAAAGGATTAGTCGCAGGTAATGCATTTTCCATGAGTGGCTATAGGGCTCTCGGTTCCAAGAGGTACCGGCTGCATACAAATGAATTGATAAAAGTCTGACGCTGTGGATGGGTTGCCAGGCTCATGCTTTGCCGGAGATGATTCTTAAAGTTACAATAAATCAGACAGACAGTGTCGGCCTTTGAGGATAAACCTGTGATGGCTTGTTGTGCCTCTCTGAATCGCCTCAGAGGCCCAGGGACTAAAAAGTGCCTAGATGTCACATTAAATCTACCGGGAGGATGGAGCACTTCAAAGACGAACGCAATCAGATCTGATGGAAAATACATTTTCTAAAAGCTACTGACAAAAAAGTAATCTTTGATGTGGATGTTGAATAACAATTGATATTGTCTTTCCTGACATTTTTCATTATTGCCGTCTTATACAGCCTACTTCATGTATTAAAGCAATATTAACTGTTTGACAGGGACAAATCCTCTAACTATCACATAAGCAATTGTTTCTGAATTGTCCTAGCCCACTGCCTGTAAAACCTGTCCCAGTAACTGCTTTTAAATATGATGGTAGACTCTTTTTCCTGACTAGCTAGACAGTGTCTAGCTCCAACGTGTTTCAGTGGAGTCGAGGGAATATTAAAAATGGTTAGGTGGTTATGAGGTGTCATTTGATTATAAGGAAGGAACAGGAATGTTTTTTGAAGGTGAGTTTTAATGAGAGAGTCTATAAAAGTTAGTCCTCATTATTCCCCCATTTTCAGTACACATTTGTATCAAGTAGATATGTGCAAATCTCTGATCTGCTGCAATTCTTGTAGCTCAGAGGGAGAAATAAAAGAATGTACAGAAGATCTTTGTTATTTATGCAATGAAATAAACTGATCTTTGGCTGTGCCTGCTCCTATAAAATTAACCCCTCAATAGGCTGCTGTAAAGAAATTCAAGCAGATCTAGGAAGCACATGTCACTTTCAAAACTCAGGGTTCCTCCTGAGGTTTGATGTCTTAACCCTCAACAGTAAATACATGTGGTTTCATCATAGGGATTTGTAAAGCTTTAAATCTCTAATTTTTTTTTAATTTTTTTATTTACTTATTCATTTTAGAGAGGAGAGGGAGAGACAGAGAGAGAGAGAGAGAGAGAGGAGAGACAGAGAGAGAGAAGGAGGGGAGGAGCAGGAAGCATCAACTCCCATATGTGCCTTGACCAGGCAAGCCCAGGGTTTCGAACCGGCGACCTCAGCACTTCCTGGTCGACGCTTTATCCCACTGCGCCACCACAGGTCAGGCTAAATCTCTAATTTTTTGATGACCTTGAGCTTGTTTAGAAATGGGGATGAGGAAACATCTATAGAAGAAGAGCTGGGATTTTATTGTTTTTATGAAATGGGGCTAATTGCATGGAAGAGAAAAGATAGAAAACTAACACCCCACAATTCAAAACACAAAACCACAACCAACTATGTTGTAAACTGAAAAGTTATCATTTGTGTCTAAGACACCCAGGGGACATGATATATAGTCTTCACTTACATTATTACTATTTCCTCATGCCCCTGGAGTTTCCAGCTCTCTCATGCCTTGACGGTACTGTAGCTCAGCTGTATTTGTATGCAGTGGAAGTGTTACCATACGTCTACTTCTCCACTGGGATCTGGGGGGTGGGGGTGCTCAGTCTCCTTTATTAAGCAGGTGTGGTGAGTAAAATGAACAAACCAACCTGAAAAATATAGAGAATTATAAGACAACACACTGCCACCTGGGAATTTTTTGTGACCTCAGACAAGTCATTTGGTATCTTTGCTGCCCATTAAGGGTCAGCAAACTTTTTCTTAAAAGGCCAAATAGTAAATAGCTGAGGCTTTCTAGGCCATATTATTATCTGTTACACTCAAGTCTGACAATGTAACACAAGAACAGCCATAAGCAACACATAAATAAATGGCATGACTGTCTGAATAAAACATCAATTAAAAATAACAGGGGGTGGCCTGGATTTAGCCCTTAGACCAGAGTGGGCCAATCCCTGCTCTAGCATGATTCCATACATTGGTGGGACATAAAAATAAGACCAAGAGACATGGACAAGAGTGTGGTGGTAACGGGGAAGGGAGGGCACAAAGAAAACTAGATAGAAGGTGACGGAGGACAATCTGACTTTCGGTGATGGGTATGCAACATAATTGAATGACAAGATAATCTGGACATGTTTTCTTTGAATATATGTACCCTGATTTATTGATGTCACCCCATTAAAATTAATAAAAATTTTAAAAAATGGGCACTACCATAAAACAAGATCTAATGCTCTCTACTATAGAACAGATTAGACAAATTAACAAACAAAGCCATGTCTCTACTTTAGAAAGGGTAAGGCAAGAAGAAAGCACAAAATGCAACCAGGAGCCATTGAATAAATATATTGATCTTCTCTTAATAAAATGAAAAGTCTATATCACTGCAGTAGCAATATTATATTAACGCACTCAGACAATTTTTTTTATGGTTGCATATTTTAAGATTTAGCACAGCTATCATCTTTTGACGTCCTTTACAAACTCAAGACATAAATTATATAGTTTCTCAATGGTTGCAAAGGGTGAGAAGCTGATAAGGTATATCTAAATTATTTAGGAAAAGAAGCTTCTCAGTAGACATAGAAAGTCACCCTTGGGCAGGTCTTTTGGGATGCTTGAGTAGCCCCTATGGACAATACAAATGTAAGATAAGTATTCATTATTTAGTAGGGTGCAGGAAGAACTGGGAGGGTAATGCTTCCTTCTGGTGAGTAGGGAAGTATAATTGCATAAGGTCCATATCAGTCAAGACAGACAAAGCTATGCTGCAATAACAAGTAATCTGAATTTCTTTGTGGCTTAAAAGACAGCAAAGGTTATCTTTGTTTCATGCTCCATTTACATCTAGGGGCAACAAGATGTTCTGCTCATTGTGGGCATTCAGGGGCCCAGGCTGACAGAAATACAACCTGGCATAGGCTTCCATGATTAAGAAGGCAAAGGAAGGCACAAGTAACCATGCAGAACTTCGCATGGGCACCTGCACTTCCACTCACATTTTGTTGGCCAAAACTAGTCAGTGAGCCACGCCTGACATAAATGTGGTGAGGGGTAAAAGCCTTCCTGTTGATGATTATATTCTCACTTGTGCACAACAGTTTTTACACCATCAGAACCAGGAGGTTTAAGGTTCCCACAGTGAGCATGATATGACCATAGCTGAGGCTAGAGAAAACGTCTTACCAGTTATACCCAGAGGAGGGTCTATTCTTTTCTTCTTCATTTGTTTATTGGTGTCACAGTGAGAGCTGGTCTGAAGAATTTCCCTCTTTTGTTGATTTTGTGATACCAGGGTTGCACCCACCCCCAGGTGAATATAAAAAAAATATGTTCAGCTCCCGGCTGAGAGGAGAGAGGAGTTGTGCTATTTAAGCACTAGATATATATATAATATATATATAATATATATATATATATATATTATATATATATATATATATATAATAAAGTCTTTGGAAAACCGTAAGGAGAGACAGACCTCCAAGGCTTTCAAACAAAGCAAAGAGGCTGTGGTTCAAGGTACAGCCCAATGGGGGGCCTTTCTACCCCCTGAAAGCCACACTTGTGGTCTCCTGTTCTACCTGCCAGTTGTCTGCGGCTTACCTCAGCCTACTTAAAGGATTCCAATCAGACTGAAGTAAAAACTCAATCCAAAGGTGGGGTGCACCCCTTCTTTCCACCAACTCCGCTTTCCTCACTTTCAGAAGCCTCGTCGCTGTCGCAGGGTGAGCCTGCACACCCAGCCCAGGGACATGCTTCCCCTTGCATGCTTATAAAAAGGGCGTAATATTAATACCTGCCCCATAGGGCTGCTGACAGTATTAAATAAATCAAACCTAAGACATCCAGGGGAGTGTCTAACATGTAATACATTGCCATAGCAGCAGCTACTACAACATTCTTCCACCTTAGCAATTCTCTCGTCTCGCTAGCATTCTTGAAACTGTGACGATAATGTAATTACTCTTTATTAAATAACTATTATATAAAAGAAAAGTAACATATTTAATCTCATCTATTTATTACTGTAATCTCATTTCATCTCTGCAACAGTCATAGAATACATAGAGGACTGTGCCCATCCTACAGATGAGAAAACTGAGGCTTTGCTTAAGAAACCCATCCAACTCACAACTAGAAAGGTATCTTCGCACTGACTCTGACTTGCCTGAGTTCTTTCACTGGAGTGTGCTGCTTTTCCCCTTCCCTCCCTGATTCAAACAGAGCAAGAGGAGGGAGGGATGAGGCTGAGAGAGGAGAAATCTCTTTGACTGATGAATCCTTCAACAAAATAAAAATAAAAGAGCAGGGCAGAGGGCAGCATGGGAGAGAAGATGGGTACTGCAAAACAGATTGGGCATAGACTGCTACCTCTAGTCCTCTGAAAGGTAACTGTTTCTTATCTCTTAATTCCCTGCGGATCTGTAACTTCCAAGTCTCCTGAAACCTGCAGTCAGGAGGCCTGGGTTCCAGCCCTGACTACCACCACATACTGCGTCTAGACCCACCCAACCCCCAAATTTGAGGAGACCCCCTCCTCACTATGCTCAGTCACCCTGTAAAAGAATCCCACTGACCGCTCCAGCTCTAAAAACCAAGTTTCAAATCTAACCTATTCCCTGATTAGATGTCTCAAACCCTAAATTTTGGAATATTCCATGTGGGTTATTATCAAATAGTACTGTCACCCTCACTTCTTTCATTTCAGTTCAATGGACCCCCTTGAACAGAGGGAAAAATGACCAACTTGAACAGAGGAGAGATACGGTTTGTCAATTAATCTCAACTATCCAAGTAATTAAAATTAGGTAAAGGCCGCTGCGATATGGAAAAACAGTGACCAGGTTTCAAACACTTCACTTTTATGAATAATGCAAAGCAAAGCTCTTGTCCTGAAAATACAATAAACAAAAAACCAAGAGAAAAGGAAAGGAGGTTTTGCACCCAAACAGGAAGTGAGAAGATACATGTGAGAATGCTTGAAAACCACCAAGTGAAAACAGATGACCACCTGATGCCAGGGTGGTAATAGAAGCAGCTGTGATGCTGGCAGTATGTGTTCCTCGGGCTTTGATGATCATTCTTCGTGAGTTTTAGAGACAAGAGAAGGACAGTCTCTCTCTCACTGGGGGGGGGGGAGGGGGGGAGAAGACCACTATGGAGCATCTACTCCACACTGTGACAGGTGCTTCCATACTTTACCTCAGGGACTCCTTGCCCCCAGCCTATGGGGGAAGTGCCTCTGCTATAAATTGAATGTTTGTGTCCCCTCAAAATTCATATCTTGAAATCCAACTGCTCAAGATGATGGTATTTGGAGGTAGGGCATATGAGAGGATCGGGGCATGAGAGTGGCCCCCTTATGAATGGAATTAGTGTTTTTACAGAAGAGACCCCAGAGAGCTCCCATGCGCCTTCCACCATGGGAGGACACAGCAGAAAGCTTCTAAATGTGGACGGGAGGAGGGCCCCCACCAGACTCGGAATCTGCTGGCGCCTTGATCTCAGACTTCCCAGCCTCTGGAACTGCGAGATATAAATTTCTGTTATTTATATAAGCTACCCAGTCCCTGGTATTTTGTTATAGCAACTTGAATGAATTAAGATAAACTCTGTCCTTAGTTTCAGAACAAAAAACTGAACTTTGTAGAGGTCACAGTGACTCTAAGCCACTCAACCAGGCAGAACATGAAATTCAAGTCTCCAATTCCAAAGGCAAGGGTATCAGCCCCTGTGTTTCCAGCCATGATGTGGTGAAGAAGAGCTAATGCAACAGGACAAAGAGCTAACAATTAGAAAACAATATAAGTATATAGCCAACACCAATTATTTTTGCTGGCCAATATCCACTCACCACTCTTTTAGTTGAATAAAAGCCAGGCTCAGGGGGCACTGATATCTTTACTTCCCTGGCTCAGGGGAGAAAAATTATGATGCCACCTGGCTGTGAGCTCCCTGATCATCATCAGCCAGAGGTCCAGCTTCAGAAACAGCTCAATCCACCTGCTCAAATGAAACAGGTCTGTTCTCTAGTGTCAGCTTCTAATTCAGGCACTTGTCCCCACATGGTAGCAAAGATGTCACCCACCAGCAGTCACAAGCACATATCCTACCAGCCTCAACTCCAACAATTTTTTTTAGTCCTGTGCTGATTCTAATCTGACCCACTTTAGTCAAATATTTCTTTTAGAAACAATAGAGTTGCAGATAAAATGCAGGATGCCTTGTTCGAGGTTCAAATAAATAGCCGTTTTTGAGTATGTATGTGTTCCCTGAACTACTTGAGACATACTAAAAAAATCATAATTGTTTTTCTGAAGATTATATTTAACAGGCATCCAATTTTGTTTTAAGTTGGTTGTTGGTATTGTTGCTTTGTTACCAAGAACGAATCATTGTGGCCGAGAGGGGCAGAACAGGAGAGTTTTGGCCAGAGCTGAGTGGCATACCAACCCTATAGCACATATGGAGGAGAGTGGGGTCAACTTCATCTAAGCCTCATGGATTGAGATGGAGACAAGGGTAGTTCCCCAAAAGAAAATGAGGCACCCCTCCCAGGAGAGAGGGAATGGCTGTTTAGCAGCCAAAAACAACAGATGCACGCTAGAGTCACAGCGGGCGCCTCTGAGGAGGAGGAGCATATGTTTCTGGCGGGGTTGAGGGGCCTGTGGGCCAGCTAAGTGGGAAAAGAGGACGCCTGAACCAACTCCCCTCCACCTTCCAAGTTTGTGTTTTTACCCACACACATTTGCCAGATTGCTGTAAAAAAGCAACAGCTGTGGAAACTGACAGTTTACAGTTGTGATAAATCGCATTAGTAAAGTATTTCAATTAAAGTCATATCTAACTAAAAAACAAGAAGTCATCTCTGAACAAATAAATTAGTACTTTAGTTTGTGGAGCCTTCAAGTGGCAGATTTCAGCACTTGCCTAACCGCCTCCCCCCCAACCCCTTATTGTTTTTGCTCTCCTTCCAGGAAGAGTGCCTGAGACAGTGTTGTGGGGACAATTCATTGTTTCAGCTGGGGAAGAGGCGATTAATAAAGACACGTGCAAAAACCAAAATCTGTAATGAGGCATTGACTTCATTCCTTCTGGGTATTTCTTAATGACTTAAATCCTAACTTTGTTTCAGATTTGCCTACAATTTCCCTTATTGTGTGTCAAGAGAGAGGGCATGACCCCTGGACCTTCTTGTGGGGTCCTCCTGTCCGGGATGGGCTGAGCATCATTGCAGTGGTGGGAGTTGGGGGATGGGGTAAGCCACAGGGCTGTGTTCTGTTCCCAATCTACATCTGTAACATTTTAAAAGGAACTCACCGCTATGTCTTCCCCAACAGATTCTTTTTCCTCGGCTTAGAAAGTCACTCACCTGCACAAAATGAATGGCCCAGAGAAATCATTGAGCTTCCATTTCTCCCGGGGTCAGGACCAGCACAGCCTCCAGACCGCCAGGGCCCAGGGCCCCACAAAGAGTGGCAGGCCTTTAACCCCTACCCCCCTCCACACAACCCCTCCTCTCCAAGAAATCACATCTTTTTCTCCAAATTCCCCACTTCAGCTTGATTTTCAGCAGATCCTTTACCCTGCCAGCTAGTAATTCAGGACTAATTAGGTGATTGCTTTCATTTATGGTAGCAGTCAGGAGGAGGGGATGAAATGGCATTGCCCCTATTCTTGTTGGAAAAATAAATTACGCCCATTGTTACTTGAGATCTTATTTTTCACCCAATCAAGCAAATTAGAAGCTTGGTTCTTTTTCCCAGCATTCACTCCTGAGCAGACAACAGCTCCCTGGAATGTGGCTTAAAGCTGTGTGGTCAGTACAATTGTTTGGGGCTGTTTGTGCCAATAATGAGAGGAGCCGGCTGTCTCCGAAAGACAAGTGGCACTTGTCTTGCTAAGGCCAAGGAGCCCCTGCGAGCTGCCTTCAGCCAGTCTTCTGAGGAAGACGTACAACTCCATCTAGTGGAGATAGAGGCTTAGTGCAATGTGCCAGTTTCCCAGCGTTTGATTCTGGCCATGAGGAAAAGAAATAATGCTTCTTCTAAATTACTAAAATTAGGGAAGATTCTTTAACTCTCCGGGAGAGAAAAAATGTTTGCCCCAATGGCTGTAATGCGTGTGCAACTCAATGCTTGAATAATGTCTTTCGTGGGTAGCTCTCCTTGGTCCTGATTGTCAGGTCCAAGATGGGATTGGCCCCGGTTGAGCAATGGATATAGTTCAGAGGCTGGATCTAAAATAGGGTCGGGGAGAGTGTGAGCACCGTAGGCAAAAGGCTCATCTCACCCACAGCAAGCCTGATTCCAAAGTGCACAGGGAGAGGCATTCAAAAGCTGGCTTGTTCACCCAGAGGCACTGCCACTTATGAATAGAAGCCAGAAATGCAATTAAATTGTAAGACTTTTTCCATTCTTGGTGTTGAGAGGTCTTCCCACTCTCTCACTTGCAACAGCGGACACATTGCTGTCATTTTCCTTCCTGCTCACTCTATCTGTACGATGAGCATACTTGTTTCTCGTTTCTCTAGGGAACCATGACTTTCATGGGGGTTGTGTGCAGGAGGGAGAACATGAGCCTGAGAGCAAATGAGTCCCAGTAAGGACAGGCTCAGGGCAGTGATTCTTAACCATGGGCGTTTCTTTGTCCCGGGAGACATTTTGTAATGTCTTGAAACATTTGGGATTGTCACAACTTGGAGAGTTGCTAAAAATCCTACAATTTATAGGATAGTTCCCACAACAAAGAATTAGCCAACCCGAAATGTCACTGAGTGCCAAGGCTGAGGAAGCTTGGGTTAGGGTAACAAAGGTTGCCCTTCAGTAATCGGGTTACGATGACACTGATTGTCCCTGAATGAGCCACACTGCAGAGACTGGATAATTCATCCTCTTCCAAGTCAGTATTTACCACCTTTTTTCTTTTTTTGACTCTTCCATTTTGAACATAATTTAGCTGTCTTTTTTTTTTTTTCTTATGCACTGCTGGGAAGAGAAAAGATTGGAAAGGGGGAGGAGGCAGCAGACAGAAAAGAAGGATTAGAAGCATGACCTGTTTCTCCTGGAGAAACTCGGCACATTCCTCTCTCAGATGTGCTTTGTGACCGAGCAGGGTACAATTAAAAGCACAATAATTTGCTTGTTATTCAAGTCAGGCATTAGTCCGGGTAATGGCGTGCTTGGTGGAGAGATGGATTTCCTTGTTAGGAGCTAAGCACAGGATTAGCTGAATTCTCCATGGAGAAATCTTGATTTGTTCAAGGTCTTTCATGTTTTCTACAGAGAAGGGATTATGTCTTCTTAAAGAGGGACCTTGCTTAAAAAGCTACAAAGTACAAGAAAAGGATTTAGGGCAGAGGGGCCTGTGGTTAAGTAGCTGAGGGGTACAGGGAATTTTAGAGCAAAGGATTATTTAAAGCCATAAAGTTCAAAAAATAATTGGTTTAGCACTACTGGGTCAGTGCCAATGAGTACGCTGTAAAAGCAGTTAAGCATGAGCTAATATTCATTTTGCTTTAGCTAATTATTGCATGAGTCCGGGAGAAAGGGGAAAGAAAACATGCCCCTCCCTGGAAATCAGGGTGTGCATTGTTTTGGGTTTCTTTGCCTCATAGACATGCTTGTTTGTTGGGGTGCCCAGAATCCAGGTGTCCCAAGGGCCTGGATGTGTTTCCAGTTAAAACACAGGAAAATTGTTCTCTCACGGCACAACAGTGTGTGCTCTGCTATCCTAAGCAGAAGCCACTACTAGTTTTAACTCCATTGATACTATTAGCAAGAGAGGGCATAAAGTTTAAAAAAAAAAAAAACAAAACCCTGACTGTGCCAAGGCCCTGCTAAGCCTAAATCAGGGCCTCTCCTCAACCAGAGGGCAACTTATCCCCAAAGGGGACATATGACACTGGCTGGAGGCATTTCGGGCCACAGCTAGGGAGGTGCTACTGGCATCTACAAAGTAGAGGCCAGCGCTGCTGCTAAATACCCTATAACGCACAGCACAGCCCCCACAACACACAATTTTACAATCCACCATGTCCCCAAGGTAAAAATTCCTGGTCTAGATAAAGGCAATTTCCTCTCCTAGAGTAGATCAAGGTTTTCCGAACCCTCCCTTCCTCACATCTGTACCTGACAAGGAATCAGATGTCCATATTTCATGTTAATGAGCACACTTTTCTTCCCCCTTTTCCACGCTGGGCATTTTCACAATTCAGGAGATAAAGTGATGTGGAGAAAAACTTGTCAGGGAAGAGCCAGGTGTGAGGCCACCCACAGCTTGGGTAGTGCCTGACCACTCCCTTTCACAGTTCACACAGACCCAGGAGAGAAGAAAGCCGGGTCTCTGCAGTTTCCCCAGGCTCAGAGCTTGGTGGACTTTTTTTTCCCCTTTCCTGAGATTACTCATCCCTCCCTGCATGAAATACGTTCAGTTCAGTCATTTGTCCTGCAGCTTTAAAGGAGTTAAGAGCTGGCAGCTGCAAGATATCCATTTTCTCCCTGGTGACGGATGACTGTCATCCTGAGGGAGGTTAACGCCCTGGACGGAAGCCTGCGTGCTGTTAGTTAAAGCCGAGGGGCTGTGAATCAGGACTATGCTACGGCACTGCCATCAACTCTCTGGGAGACCCTCAAGCATGCACTTAACCTCCGTTTACAAGAGCAGGGAAGGCAGAGTGCTGTAAAAGGAAAGTTAGAGGGCCCAGGGATGTGAGGTGGCCACACCCAAACTGCTTCTACCCCAGCACCCTGCAGGGGGAGAAATAAGAAACTGGTGAAGAAGGAGAAATTTAGCCATCAGATCCCACCAGCCTCTGCTCTCCCCTTCTCTCCACCCTTTCCCAACTTGTCTTTCTGCTTTGCCCCAACTCCCATTCAATGCATTCTCCGTCCGGGAACAGGGTACACAGCGCTTCTGAGAAATTCCAAGTCAGAGCATATCACCTCTGAGCTCCAAAGCCTCAAAGTCTCCCCAAACCAGGATGATGTATTATGTATTTTTCTACCAAACATAAATCTAAATACTGAAATACCCTATCAGCCCCACAAATCCTTGGATATGATTGCCACGGCAAGGCTAAAGTGGGCAACACCATGCTGACCCACCCCACACACAAGCAAGACCCAATGCCTGAACAGGCTGAAAAAGTGTCACACCTTCAGGAATTGTCCCTTCCACCTGAACAGCCCAGAAGTATTGACACGATGACCTGGGTCACAGTGTGGATGCCCAGTGTTGGGCAGATAAAATGTATTATGCTCACTTTGTTAAAGATGGAGGCCGTCGCCCAGGTGATATTAATGTGTGTTTAGAATTCTTGTATCCTGGGGCTTGGTTTTGGGATTAAGCCTTTCCCACCCTTTTTGATGTGGGGTGGTACAATCCAATCATGCCTCAGAGAAGTGACTCTACTGGAGACTTCCCTATTTTGTATATTGGATTAGAGGTTGTGAAGCTACAGTATAAAATGGGGGCAGAACGGAGTTTGGGCTCTTGGTTCCTGAGGTTAGCATGAGTGTAAAGCCAGCAGCCAGGGCCGGGGCCACTATCAAAGCAGCCTGGCCCATGCAGGTTCGCATTGGATTCGGACAGTCGGTAAAGAAACCATGGAGCCAAAAACTGGTGGGCCATAACCTTTAATCCTACCTTGCACCCGGCGGGCAAGTAAAAATACACACTGGGCTCCAAAACCCAGTCACACTCAGTGCTCACAAAGCCACTGACTTATCCGAGTTTCCTAGAATCAAAGGTTTCTAGCTCACCAACCTTATTCTCCTCAGTTCCCCATCTCCTTCCTTATCCCAGATACAAACTCTACACAGACTGGCATCTCACTCAGTACTCCGCCATCTTGGCTGCTTCTCCTGGCCTACTCCACGTGGCCTCCTTCCGCTGCTGGCTCTACTTTCTCTGCTCTCTCATGCTAACCTCAGGAACCAAGAGCCAAACTCCTGCTCCGTTCCCATTTTATAGTGTAGAAATCCAAACCCTTAATCCAATATACATAATAGGGAAGTCTCTTAATACAAAGTCACTTCTCTGAGGCATGATAGGATTGTACCACCTTACACCAAAAAGGGTAGGAAAGGCTTAATCCCAAAACCAAGCCCCAGGCTACAAGGATTCTGCCTGCCTTTAGCCCACCCCAACACACATTAATACCACCTGGGCAACGGCCTCTTTAACAAAGTGAGCATAATACATTTTATCTGCCCAACAATCCACCCCTATGCTCACTTTACTACCCACAATTTACATCACCAGCATTCCTGTGCAAGGAAATTAGAACATTACACAGATTACAACAGCAAAAATCATACAGTTTCAACAATTACAAAGGTACATTTCACCAGCCTCTCAGCACTTAGCCCAAAGCGCAAAATGTCCTCGGCCTTCTTGCCACGGGAAAAACTTCCCGGGGCAGGGGAGTGCTTCCAGCAAAGCCATCCCCCACCCCCATCAGGGTATTTTACATTGTCCAAAATCTGTAATCCGAAAGTCCATCCAACAAAGGAGCCAATGCCCACTCCGGTCTTAGTCCAGGAAATCAGTCCACGCACATGGGGCGTCATTCACCCCCCTCATCCCTGCCGTCCTCGCAGGTCTTACACTGTCCCAAAGAGGAGCACGTGGCAATGGCAGTCAGCATTTCCATCTCTGCTCTGAAAAGCATGTCCAGGCCTATGTCCCAAAATCGCAGACCTACCGGGGCCGCAGTAGGTGCTCCTTCCAGCTGGGCTTCCATCTTCTGGAGACTGCAGATCACAACTCCAGCCCAATTCTCCTCATCCTCCAAAGAGGAACTGAAAACACCAGCTCTGGCTGCCGGGCTCGAGCCTCCGTCCGCTGCCGCCTTCTGCTCTGCAGACCTTGCAGCTCTGGACCCGGCCTCAGCTTCAGCCTCAGTCTCAGTCTCAGCCCTGGCCTCCTGCCGCTGCTGGCTCTCCGCAACATCCAGGGCAAGCTGCAACTCACGAACCTCTGAATCCTCCTCCAGCGTTTGCTCCATTTCCAGGCAAATCTCGAACACCTGGTTGGCCTCCTCCAGTGCTTCCTCCAGCTCCAGGGTCAACATCGGTTTCTCCTGCGTTTGTTCCATCTCCTTCCACTGCTTGGTAGGCAGGTCCTGGGCAGCCTCTTTCACAGAGCTCTCAGTTTCCTCATGCATGGCTGTAAAAGTCAGCCAGCCTACGATCCCCAAAAGGACAGCCATGGGGAACCCTAACACTAGCCAGTCCTCTATTCCACTACTCAAAGGCTCCTTGCCGATCTGTATCGAATCCTGCCACAGACTACGCCAAATGTAAAGCCAGGAGCCGTGGCCAGGGCCACCATCAGAGCAGCCCGGCCCATGCAGGTTCGCATTGGATTCGGACAGTCGGTAAAGAAACCATGGAGCCAAAAACTGGTGGGCCATAACCTTTAATCCTACCTTGCACCCGGCGGGCAAGTAAAAATACACACTGGGCTCCAAAACCCAGTCACACTCAGTGCTCACAAAGCCACTGACTTATCCGAGTTTCCTAGAATCAAAGGTTTCTAGCTCACCAGCCTTATTCTCCTCAGTTCCCCATCTCCTTCCTTATCCCAGATACAAACTCTACACAGACTGGCATCTCACTCAGTACTCCGCCATCTTGGCTGCTTCTCCTGGCCTACTCCACGTGGCCTCCTTCCGCTGCTGGCTCTACTTTCTCTGCTCTCTCATGCTAACCTCAGGAACCAAGAGCCAAACTCCTGCTCCGTTCCCATTTTATAGTGTAGAAATCCAAACCCTTAATCCAATATACATAATAGGGAAGTCTCTTAATACAAAGTCACTTCTCTGAGGCATGATAGGATTGTACCACCTTACACCAAAAAGGGTAGGAAAGGCTTAATCCCAAAACCAAGCCCCAGGCTACAAGGATTCTGCCTGCCTTTAGCCCACCCCAACACACATTAATACCACCTGGGCAACGGCCTCTTTAACAAAGTGAGCATAATACATTTTATCTGCCCAACAATGAGAGAGCAGAGAGAGTAGAGCCAGCAGCGGAAGGAGGCCACGTGGAGGAGGCCAGGAAAAGCAGCCAAGATGGCGGAGTGCTGAGTGAGATGCCAGTTTGTGCAGAGTTTGTATCTGGGATAAGGAAGGAGATGGGGAACTGAGGAGGATAAGGCTGGTGAGCTAGAAACCTTTGATTCTAGGAAACTCGGATAAGTCAGTGGCTTTGTGAGCACTGAATGTGAATGGGTTTTGGAGCCCAGTGTGTATTTTTACTTGCCCGCCGGGTGCAAGCTAGGATTAAATACTATGGCCCACCAGTTTGTGGCTCCGTTGTTTCTTTACCGACTGTCCGAATCCAATGCGAACCTGCATGGGCTAGGCTGCTGTGATAGTGGCCCTGGCCGTGGCTGCTGGCTTTACACCCAGGTACTGAATCCTCGGGTACATCACCGAAAAAGACCGTTTGCTGGCAAGTCTTCAGCGGTGCATCACAGCATTACTTCTGATGAAATGTGAATAACACTGTTTTCTTTTATATTGATGTGATAAGTGATTGACTCTAGTTTGGACAACCACACACTTAATTTCTTGGTTTCTCCCACCTGTGACAGTCTTTGCATATGATGTGTTCATACAAAAGTCAGTGTGCTCCTAGCATATCAGTCTTAATATCTAACCTGTGTTGGTCTCATTCAAGACAAAGTTCCAGAGGGTGAATTTGGAACAGGCTCTCTGTTCTCTAAATGAATGGGCCTCTACTCAAAGAACACAGACTTACATATATGGGTTTAAACACACACATACACAAAAGTATTGTTGATAGCCTGGCACTAGGCCCAGGAAGAAGACTCTCATCCATTTGAGATTCTAAGCACTAGTGGCTTCAATCACCACCTCACCCTCTCTGTTAAATTCCTGCAAAGTCCTAATTCCATTTGTCAGTGGCAATAGCCAAAACAAGAAGCTCAAAGCACATGGGTGGGTGGGGAGAGACCCACACCAAAATAAGCCATTTTTCTCACCATTCAGTAGACATGTCATCAGATGAAAAGAATCTAGGCTCAAAGTGACACATGTTCAAGGTCTAAGCAACTCGCTTCAGTTTAAACAGCAACTAAATCCTAACTCTCCCGGGGCTCTTAACGACCTACCCAACTCAGTCTGCATAAGTCGAACTACTTCTGCCTTTTGACAACATTGTTCACTCATTCACTCACAAGCGTTTATCCTATCTATTATGGGTGTATCAAGCACTAGGAATAGGCCCAAAGCATAAAGCATTTAAAATTCAAACATTAAGGGTAGATCCAAGTACAAAAGACAGAAACTACTAGAGCAATTTAGAGGTCAGCTGGAGAGGGGAGAGGAGGCTTCATGGATGGAAGGGGCTCAGTATATACCTGAAGAACAAACAGGGTTTGGAGAATCAGCATGGAAACTGAAGAAAACTCCAACTGGGCCACGGCAAAATGGGAGTTATATTTTGGGAGCAGGGAAGTGACTGGAACGTGGGGTTTGGACTGGGAAACAGAGAAGATGCTGTGCAGAGGTTCTTGGGGTGGGTTGTAGAGATCTTGAACATCCCAGCAGGGGTCCCCAAAGTTTTTACACAGGGGGCCAGTTCACTGTCCTTCAGACCGTTGGAGGGCCACCACATACAGTGCTCCTCTCACTGACCACCAATGAAAGAGGTGCCCCTTCTGGAAGTGTGGCAGGGGCCAGATAAATGGCCTCAGGGGGCCACATGTGGCCCATGGGCCATAGTTTGGGGATGCCTGATAAAGCATTTAAGGCAGGGGTCCCCAAACTTTTTACACAGGGGGCCAGTTCACTGTCCCTCAGACCGTTGGAGGGCCGGACTATAAAAAAAACTATGAACAAATCCCTATGCACACTGCACATATCTTATTTTAAAGTAAAAAAACAAAATGAGAACAAATACAATATTTAAAATAAAGAACAAGTAAATTTAAGTCAACAAACTGACCAGTATTTCAATGGGAACTATGCTCCTCTCACCGACCACCAATGAAAGAGGTGCCCCTATGGGAAGTGCGGTGGGGGCCGGATAAATGGCCTCAGGGGGCTGCATGCGGCCCGCGGGCCATAGTTTGGGGACCCCTGATTTAAGGTTTACTCTGTGGTACCAGCATGTTATGGGATTTATTTCAGTGTGAATCAAGATGTAAGTACTGCTTTAAGAATTTAATCAAACCAGAATGAATTGGAGACCAGGATACTAGTCTACTATTAGGTAGTATACTATGAGAGAGAGAAAATTGCAATGTAAATTGGTGTAGTAATCTGCTTGGGCTGCTGTAACAGAGTACCATGGACTGGGTATCGTAAGCAACAGAATGTAATGGTACATTGTTCTGGAGGCTTGAAGTCCAAAATCAAGGTGCCAGCAGGGTTGGTTTCTTCTGAGGCCTCTCATCCTGGCTTACAGATGACTGATTTTCTGCTGTGTCCTGCCTCAGTGTTTCCTCTGTACACACATGGATGGAAAGAGGTCATTGTTATCTCTTCATCTTTTTGTAAGAACACTAATCCTATCGGATTAGGGCCCTACCTTAATGACCTCATTTAACCTTAATAACCTCCCTAAAAGCCCTATCTCCAAATTCAAGGTGAGGTCTTCAACATGTGAAGGAGGGGAGAATATAGTTTAATTCATAATAAACAATAAGAGCTTGGAAAAAGTAGTCACCATGAAAATGCAAGAGAAGGAACAGACAAGAGAGTCTCTGGAAGGACAAATAGAAAATATTTATAAAGGCACATGGTGAGTGCAGATGCCTCTCAGAACAAAACAGCCCCCTTGCAGGGCTTAATATGTTTTATTCCCCCCCCTCTCCTCTCCTGCAGGGTGATTCATGCATTTTTCCAATGCAAGAACAGCCCATCTTTCATTATATGAGAATTGTTAGTACCAAATATACAGCACTTCTAGGGTTGTGCAAGACACTGTAACCAGGGAAAATGGGATGAAATTAAATGGAGATTTAGACTTCGGGGAAAAAAAAAACATAATATGGAGCTCTGTTAGACAGGATAATATTCAGTTTCCCAAAGGACGTAAGAGCTGCCACATTCATTCCCAACCCAAAGCCGTTTTCAAAATTGCACAGACGTGTATTTGGCAAACCACTGTCAGAAGCCTTAAAGCCTTTTCCTTTGTCATCTAATCACTGATGTACCTGAGATCCAGTGTCACTGTCCAGACCATCACAATGTCCCATCTGCCCAGCGGTCGTGGTTCTTCATCATTTTAACTAAAGGCTAATTCAATCAAATACCTGAATATTGTTTGCTAACTGTCTTAAATTATGTTCCCCAGAGGCAGACCCTGAGATGGGGAGCCATGCAGAGGTGACTGACCACATACATGCTCCTCAGGGAGACTGGCAGGGAATAAAGGCAGCAGGACAAGCGGAGGCTTCACAAAGGTGACCACCAGGCAGGTCCCGCAGAGGGCAGCTTCAATTGGGTCCCTCACGTACCTCGGAATGGGGCGAAGGAGTTGGGCTTTCCTACACCCTCATCCTCCCATCATTGGTTAAGGGCTACACCAGAATGGTTTCCAAGCTCCACAGTAACTTCTCCAAGCACTTCTGTCTCTCCAGGTGTTCAGGAAAATTCCAGCAGCCTAAGTGCAACTTTCCTAAAAAGAGCCCAGGTACCTACTTTGGCAGTGAAAGCACATCACAACCAGTGGGAATGCAAAACCTGTAAGAGGAATTCAGGGGGATCTGAGCAAGAACACATGCCCCGATTCCATAATTCTACTAAAATAAAACTCATAGATGTATGGGAAGATTTAACTCTATGTTTGCTGCAGTGCTCTTTAAAGTGGGTATGTCACCAGGATGCTTTTGGCTTCAGTAGAAACCTCAATTCAAACTGCATCCAGTAATGAAAGCTGTCTGCTAGTTCACATACTGAAAGGTCTAGGAGTGACTCGATTTTTCACCACAGTTCTATCTGGGTTCAGCTTCATTTCCTGCCAGGCCTCCAGAATCCACCCTCCTCGATGTGCTGACTTCGTCCTTAACTTGGCTTCTGCATGACTTTCTTAATAGCTGCAACTGTTCGAAGAGACCGTCTCTCTCTTTCTCCCATCATACAGTACAAGTGCTGAGCATCATTTCCAGTGGAATTCACTTACGTTCCTTGTTTGCTCCTGAACGAATTATTACAGCAGTGAGCATGGGGTTATGTTGAGTCATTTATGCCAAACAGGACTAATTTGAAAGGGGAGAGGGAGAGAGAAGGAAACAGGTGCCTAAACCACATAGTTGATTAACAATGCATAAGGGCAAGTACTAAATAGCCACCAAAGTGGGCAAAACTGAAGATGAGCTAAAAAAAAATCCATAAACAGGGATTTTTTTATTTTACAGGTTGAAATCATCAGTTGGTACAATTCTACCCATCAATTTAAAATGTGTAACAATAGGAAAAGATGCTCAAAATATGTTTGATATGGAATAATTATAAAACCATTGGAAAGATAAACACTCATATGTTAACAGCCTTCCCCTAGCTGATAAGAAAGATTCACACTCTACATTCTTCCTTCAAACAAAATCAGTGCTGACATAGGGACTTCGTCACTAGGCACCAAAATAGTTCACCATTTCAAAGAACTGCCAGTCATTTTTTTTTTACCCCAGAACTTGTCTAGTGGACCCCTGATGAAGAGGACAATTAGTGACGTGTGGAAGCTCCCGGAAATAGTGTGTGGCTAACAGCCAGTGCCAATCCTGTTGGAACATGAAGCCTGACTCCATTTCCAGTGGTTATTTTGTACTTCTTTGTTTAAATATTGGTGCCTGTGTGACAGAGGATTGATTCAACTGTCAGGGAGCAGACCCAAGGATGTACTGGGCTGTCTTCTCAATGTCCCCTTCAATACTATAGTGCTGATTCTCCCTTTGGAAAAATACCATAAAAAAAATCAAAATATGAGATCCAGGTCCTTAGCAAACCACATCAAATGGAATTTAGATAAGTAATTGTCACACCCCCATCTTCATATCCAACACCAAATCTCTCAAAACCTCTAAGATTATTCTCATTTTGTACTTCATTCATTTTTCTATGAAGCAGCATCCTTACTTTTTTTTCTTTTTTTTTTTTTTTCATTTTTAGAGAGTAGAGAGAGAGAGAAGTGGGAGAGGAGCAGGAGGCATCAATTCTCATATGTGCCTTGATCAGGCAAGCCCAGGGTTTCGAACTGGCAACCTCAGCATTCCAGGTCGACACTTTATCCACTGCACCACCACAGGTCAAGTGGCAGCCTTACTTTAAATTTGGGCAATTATTTTAAATTGCCCTGGACATAGGGAATTCTAGAATTATAAGAACTAATGAAAAACATAAGGTCTTTTTAGGGGACTAAAACTGTCACCAAGTTTCTGTGGCTCTAACATCAAAAACTTCTTGGAAGACATTTTCCTGATGTATGGCTACACTGTAAAGTTTTCTTTATGTATGACTACCCAGGTACCCAGGATGCTGGGCTCACGCACTTCTGGCCACACAGGAAGAACGCTGCTTCTTTTACCTTTGGGTCATGTGACTAGTTCTAAACTATCGCTTGTGAGTGACAGTAATATGTGTCATTTCTGGGCCAAAACACTTAACAGTGAAACCCTCTACCTGCCCACACTTGATCGTCAACCATGGAAGTATGTGCTGAGATGAAGGTGCCACAGATAGAAGCAGCCTTTACCCTTGGAAGAGTCTCCCAGGCCCACAGCCAACATGAGGTGAATGAAAAATCAATGCTTGTGTTTTGGTGTTCTTTTATTTATATTGGGGTGACATTGCTTAATAAAATTATATAGGTTTCAATATAGGTTTCAAGTGTATAACATCATCTGCATTTTATATTGTGTGTTCCCCAGCCAAAGTCAAGTCTTCTTTCATCACTGTTTTATCCACCCTTTTACCGTCTTTTTACCTCCCCCACCCCCACCTCCATTCCCTCAGGTAACCAACATACTGTTGCCTATGTCTATGAGGTTTCTTCTTTTTGGTTTTTGCTTAATCCCTTTACCTTTCTCACTCAACCTCCCAAACCCCTCCCCTCTAACAGCTGTCAGTTTTCTTTATCTATGAGTCTGTATCTAGTTTTGTTTATTTTATTCATTAGATTCCACATACAAGTGAAATAATATGTACTTGTCTTTCTCTGACTGGCTTATTTCACTTAACATAATGCTCTCCAGGTCCATCCATGCTATCGCAAAAGGTAGAATACCCTTCTTTTTTACAACTGAGTAGTATTTCACTGTGTAAATGTATCACAGCTTTTTTATCCACTCACCCACCTACTAGTGGACACTTGGGCTGCTTCCAAATCTTGGCTATTATAAATAACCCTGAAATGAACATAGGAGTGCACATATTTATTCAAATCAGTGCTTTGGGTGTCTTCGGAAATATTCCCAGAACTGGAAATGCTAGGTCATAAGGCAGTTCCATTTTTAATTTTTTAAGAAAACTCCATACTGTTTTCCACAGTGGCTGCACCAGTCTGCATTTCCACCAACAGGGCATGAGGGTTCCCTTTACTCCATATCCTTGCTAACATTTATTGACTGATTTATCGATGAGAGCCAATCTGACAGGTATGAGGTGGTATCTCATTGTAGTTTTAATTTGTATTTCTCTGATAATTAGTGACATTGAGCATCTTTTCAAGTCTATTGGCCATCTGTATGTCCTCTTTGGAGGCAGTGTCTATTAAAGTACATTGCTGATTCTTAATTGAACTGTTTGTTTTTTTAATGTTGAGTTATATAAGTTCTGTATAAATTTTAGATATTAATTTCTTATCAGATGTATCATTGATGAATATGTTTTCCCTCTCAGTGGGTTATCTTTTCATTTTGTTAATGGTTTCTTTTGTTGTGTAAAAACTTTTTAGTTTGAGGTAGTTCTATTTGTTTATTTTTTGTTCGTTTGTTTCCTTTGTCTGAGGAGACATATCAGAAAAAATGTTCCTATCAGACATGTTCAAGATTTCATTGTGCCCTGTCCAGATGGCGTGGTTCATTAGAGTGTCATCCCAATATGCAAAAGTTGCAGATTCAATCCCCAGTCAGGGAATATACAGGAACAGATTGATGTTTCTGTCTCTCTCTCTCTCTCTCTCTCTCTCCCTTCCTCACTCTCTAAAATTAATAAATAAATTTTAAAAGATTTTATTGCCTACATTTTCTTCTAGATTTTTTATGGTTTTAAGTCTTATATTTAAGTCTTTAATCTATTATGAGTTTATTCTTTTGTATTGTATAAGGTAGGCTAGTTTCACTTTTTGGCATGCATTTGTCTATTTTTACAACACCATTTAATAAATAAACTTTTTATCCCTTTGTATGTTCTTGCCTCCTTTCTTGAATATTAATTGATCATATAAGCATGGTTTATTTCTGGACTTTCTATTCTGTCATTGATCTATATGTCTGTTTTTATTCCAGTATCATGCTGTTTTGATTACTATGCCCTTGTAGTATAGTTTGATAATGGGTAGTGTCATTCCTCCAACATTGTTCTTCTTTGTCAAGATTGCTGTGGCTATTCAGGGTCATATGTGGTTCCATATAAATTTTTGGAATATTTGTCCTAGTTCTGTAAAATACACCATTGGTGTCTAGGTAGGAATTATGTGGAATATATAGATTCCTTAGGGTAATATGGACAGTTTAATAATATTAATTCTTCCTATCTGTGAACATGGTATATGTTTCTACTTACTTGTGTCTTCTTCAGTTTCTTTCTTCAGTGTCTTGAAATTTTCTGAATACAGGTCTTTTACATCCCTGGTTAAATTTATTCCTAGGGTGTTATTTTTTATGCAATTGTAAGTGAAATTGTTTTCTTAGTTTTCTTTTCTGATAGTTCATTATTGATGTATATTTTGTATCCTGCTGCTTTGCTGAATTCATTTATCAGTTCTAGTAGTTTTTTGGTAGAATCTTTAGAGTTCTCTTTTTACAGTATTACGTAATCTGCAAATAATGATAGTTTTATTTCTTCCTTTCCAATTTATATGTATTTTATTTTTTCTTCTTGTCTGATTGCTGTGGCTAGGATTTCCAGTACTATGTTGAATAAGAGAGGTGAGAGTAGACATCCTTGACTTCTCCCTGATCTTAAGGGAAACATTTTAATTTTTGTCCATTGAGAATGATGTTGACTGTGGGTTTGTCATATGTGGCCTTTATATTATTGAGGTGTCTTACCTCTGTTCCCTCTCTGCTGAAAGTTTTTATCTTAAATGGGTGCTAGATTTTATCAAATGCTTCTTTTTTGCATCTATTGATCTGGTCATATGATTTTTATCCTTTATTTTGTTTATATAGTGCATCACATTTATTGGTATACAGATCATGTACCAACTTTGTATCCCCAGGATAAATCCCACTTGATCATGGTGTATAATCTTTTTAATGTAATGCTGGATCCAGTTTGCTAATACTTGGTTGAGGATTTTAGCATCTATGTTAATAAGGGATATGGGCCTATAATTTTCTATCTTTGTAGTGTTATTATCTGGTTTTGGAATTAGGATAATGCTGGCCTCATGAAATGAACTTGGGAGTCTTGCTTCCTCCTAAATATTTTTAGAATAGTTTGAGTATAGGTGTTAGTTTTTCTTTGAATGTTTGGTAAAATTCATCTGTGAGGCCAACCAGACCAGGACCTTTGTTTGTTTGGAGTTTTTTGATCACTGCTTTAGTTTTATTAGTAATCCATGCATTCTGATTTTCTGATTCTTTCTAATTCAGTTTCAGAAGATTGTATGTTACTAGAAATTTATCCATTTTATCCAGATTTTCCAATTTGGTGGCTTATCATTGTTTGAATATTTTTATATATATAATTTTTTTTGTATTTCTGTGGTCTCAGTTGTAACTTCTCTTTTGTTTCTGATTTTATTTATTTGGGTCCTCTCTCTTTTTTTCAGGATGAGTCTAGCTAAATGTTTGTCAATCTTTTTTGTCTTTTTCAAAGAACCAGCTCCTGGTTTTATTGATCTTTCATATTTTATTTAGACTCTATTTCATTAATTTCTACTCCAATCTTTAATATATCCTTTCTTCTGTTCAATTTGGATTTTGTACATTGTTCATTTTCTCATACCTTTAAGTATAAAGTTAGATTGTTTATTTGAGATTTTTCTTTTTTCTTGAGATAGGCCTGTAGCTATGAATTTTTCTCTTAGGAATGCTTTCACGATGTCCCACTGATTTGGAATTGTTGTGTTCTCATTTTCATTTGTTTCAAGGAAATTATTTATTTCTTCCTTGATCTCACTGGTAAGCCATTCATTGTTTAGTAACATGTTATTTAGCCTCCATTTAGTCTTTGTGTGCTTTTTAGGGTTTTTTCTTGTTACTGATTTCCATTTTTATATGATTATGGTCAAAGGAGATGCTTGATATGATTTCAGTTTTCTTAGATTTATTGAGACTTGTTTTCTGTTCTACCATGTGATCTATACTAGAAAATGTTCTGAGTGTACTTGAAAAGAATGTATAATCTGCCCCTGGCCTGAGGCTCAGTGCATAGAGTGTTGGACCAGCATACAGACATCTTGGGTTTGATTCCTGGTCAGAGCACACAGGAGAAGCAACCATCTGCTTCTCTCCCCTCCCTCTCTCCCTTCTCTCCCACTTATCCTCCAGAAGCCAGTTCTATTGGTTCCAGTGTGGCCCCACACAGTGAGGATAGCTTGGTTGATCTGAGAACATCAGCCTCAGGTGCTAAAAATAGCTCAGTACTCAAGCATCAACCCCAGATGGGATTGCTGGGTGGGTCCTAGTCGGGGTACATGCTGGAGTCTGCCTCACTATCACCCATCCTCTCAACTAAAAATAATAATAATGTATAATCTGCTGCTTTGTGGTGAAATGTTCTGAAGATATCAATTAAATCCATCTGATCTACTATGTCATTTACAGTCACTGTTTCCTTGTTGATTTTCTGTCTGGAACATCTATTAATGTCAACAGATGTTAAAATCCCCTACTGTGACTATATTACTGTTGATTTCTCCCTTTATGTCCATCAAAATTTGCTTTATATATCTAGGTTGACTGCATCTATGTTTATATCTATATTAATGCATAAATGTTTACAAGGGCTATATCCTCTTACTGGACTTATCCCTTTATCATTATGTAGTGCTCTTCTTTGTCTCTTACTATTAACTTTGTTTTAAAGTCTATTTTATGATATAATTATTGTTATCCCAGCTTTTTTTTCCTTTTTATTTGCATGCAATATCTTTTTCCATCCCTTTACTTTTAGTCTGCGTGTATTTTTCATTCTGAAGTGAATCTCATAGCATGTATATATGGGTCTTGTTTTCTTATTCATTCAGCTACCCTATGGCTTTTGATTGTAGCATTTAAGCCAATTATATTTAAAGTGATTATTAATAGATACATATTTATTGCCATTTTATTTTTTATAACTAAGTTTCTCTGGGGTTTTTTCTTCTTCTTTCTTCTCCTCCTTCTTCCTTTTCCTACTTATCCTTCTTCTTCTCCCTCCCCATCCATCTATTATATTTATTCTTTAAGAAGACCATTTAATATTTCTTATAATACTAGTTTTGTGATAACAAATTATTTAGCTTTTTCTTGTCTGGGAAGCTCTTTATTTTAGTTTGGTCCTGAGAGGAGGTAAGTATACCGAAAATGTAAGGTATTTTTCCCCACCAAGAAGGAAGGAAGGGGCCGGAGCCACTAAGTGTGGAATAGTAAAGGCTTTATTGAGTACAGAGCGCTTCCCGCCCGACAAGGTTCCCTGGTCCTGGAGGGCAGGGCTCAGAGAAGTCGCAAGGAGTGACCCATGTGAGAGATATTTAAAAGGTCCCTAGGGTGGTTGAGTTAATATAACGTGGTGAAATCTCATTGGCTGATGGAGGTGTCGCTCTTTTCCAAAGGGCTCTTGGGAAGTTTCTTTTGGCGTGCTTGGTTGTGGGTAGTCCTAGCCAAAGTTCCTGGGCCTGACCTTTCCCCATTATCCACTGACCTTACACCTTCCATCTACTCTGGCACAGTCATGGATTCCCAAAATGTTTGTGTCTTAAAGATACTTAAATTCTAAGATTAAAATTAGGACAGTTTGGCCTATTTAAAAGTTTTGCCCTTAAATGCTAAGAATAATTTTCAATTTTCTTATTAGGTGGGAGACTGAGCCATTTTTTCTCACAAAAAAATTTTACTTCCAATGATTATTCAGATACAATATTCACAGGAACCCAACAACAATGTCAGAGGAATAAATTTTATTGACCTTTCATTTGTATAGAACATAATTGGATTTGGTGTTCCCTTAGATAGTAAATCAAAGAATCCAAATCATTAATATTGAACCAGAGTAATTATGGAGTGCCATAAGATACAAATACATGTATTGCCACTTTTAAGAAATTTTTCAGAAAATTATTACAAATAACCATTTCAATAAATTAATAAAGACTATATCTAAGTCCAAATTTTTAAGCAATAAGTATGAAATACAATTCTTCAGTAAATTAAAATTCATATTTTTAATAATGTTGGAAAATATTAAAATATAAATACACTTATGTATACTTTATTATGCTTTAAGGAAATCTAATTGGAAGAATCAATATAAATGTCCCATGCCTTAATATTTCCAATGTTTAACTTCTCCTAAATACTGACAGTGAAAGTACCAATTTCAATGTGACCAATATTATGGGTTTGTTTTAGAATTTATAAAATTTCTTAATTTGTCACAGTTTCAGAATCTACCTGCCTCGCCCTCCTGAATTTCATCACTGATTTCAATTTCTATTTTTTTTTTTTTTATTAAATGATTTTATTTTTTTAATGGGGTGACATCAGTAAATCAGGATACATATATTCAAAGATAACAAGTCCAGGTTATCTTGTCGTTCAATTATGTTACATACCCACCACCCAATGTCAGATTGTCCTCTGTCACCTTCTATCTTGTTTTCTTTGTGCCCCTCCCCACCCCCTATCCCTCTCCCATTCCCCCCTCCCCCCCGTAACCACCACACTCTTATCAATGTCTCTTAGTTTCACTATTATGTCCCACCTACGTATGGAATAATACAGTTCCTGTTTTTTTCTGATTTACTTATTTCGCTTCGTATCATGTTATCAAGATCCCACCATTTTGCTGTAAATGTACCGATGTCATCATTTCTTATGGCTGAGTAGTATTCCATAGTGTATATGTGCCACATCTTCTTTATCCAGTCATCTATTGATGGGTTTTTTGGTTGTTTCCATGTCCTGGCCACTGTGAACAATGCTGCAATAAACATGGGGCTGCATGTGTCTTTACGTATCAATGTTTCTGAGTTTTTGGGATATATACCCAGTAGAGGGATTGCTGGGTCATAAGGTAGTTCTATTTTCAGTTTTTTGAGGAACCACCATACTTTCTTCCATAATGGTTGTACTACTTTACATTCCCACCAACAGTGGATGAGGGTTCCTTTTTCTCCACAGCCTCTCCAACATTTGCTATTACCTGACTTGCTAATAACAGCTAATCGAACAGGTGTGAGGTGGTATCTCATTGCCGTTTTGATTTGCATTTCTCTAATAGCTAAAGAAGATGAGCATCTTTTCATATATCTGTTGGCCATTTGTATTTCTTCCTGGGAGAAGTGTCTATTCATGTCCTCTTCCCATTTTTTTATTGGATTGTTTGTTTGTTTGTTGTTGAGTTTTATGAGTTCTTTGTATATTTTGGATATTAGGCCCTTATCTGAGCTGTTGTTTGAAAAAATCATTTCCCATTTAGTTGGCTTTCTGTTTATTTTGTTATCAGTTTCTCTTGCTGAGCAAAAACTTCTTAGTCTGATGTAGTCCCATTCATTAACTTTTGCCTTCACTTCTCTTGCCATTGGAGTCAAATTCATAAAATGCTTTTTAAAACCCAGGTCCCTGAGTTGAGTACCTATGTCTTCTTCTATGTACTTAATTGTTTCAGGTCTTATGTTTAGATCTTTGATCCATTTTGAGTTAATTTTTGTACAGGGGGAGAGACTGTAGTCCAGTTTCATTCTTTTGCATGTGGCTTTCCAGTTTTCCCAGCACCATTTATTGAAGAGACTTTCTTTTCTCCATTGTGTGTTGTTGGCCCCTTTATCAAAAATTATTTGACTATATATATGTGGTTATATTTCTGGACTTTCTATTCTGTTCCATTGGTCTGAGTGTCTATTTTTCTGCCAATACCATGCTGTTTTGATTGTCGTGGCCCTATAATAGAGTTTGAAGTCAGGTATTGAAATGCCCCCAACTTCATTCTTTTTCTTTAGGATTGCTTTGGATATTCGGGGTTTTTTATAGTTCCATATAAATCTGATGATATTTTGCTCTATTTCTTTAAAAAATGTCATTGGAAGTTTGATGGGAATTGCATTAAATTTGTATATTGCTTTGGGTAATATAGCCATCTTGATTATATTTATTCTTCCTAGCCAAGAACAAGGTATATTCTTCCATCTCATTATATCTTTTTCGATTTCCCTTAACAATGGTTTATAGTTTTCATTATATAAGTCCTTTACATTCTTTGTTATGTTTATTCCTAAGTATTTTATTTTTTTTGTTGCAATCGTGAAGGGGATTATTCTTTTGAGTTCCTTCTCAGTTGTTTCATTGTTGGCATATAGAAAGGCTATTGACTTCTGTATGTTAATTTTGTATCCTGCGACCTTACTGTATTGGCTTATTGTTTCTAGTAGTCTTTTTGTGGATTCTTTGGGGTTTTCGATGTATAGGATCATATCATCTGCAAAAAGTGATACCTTTACTTCTTCTTTTCCGATATGGATGCCTTTTATTTCTTTGTCTTGTCTGATTGCTCTGGCTAGAACCTCTAGTACCACATTAAATAAGAGTGGAGAGAGTGGACAACCCTGTCTTGTTCCTGATTTAAGGGGAAAAGCCTTCAGTTTAGTGCCATTTAATATGATGTTAGCTGATGGTTTATCATATATGGCCTTTATCATGTTGAGATATTTTCCTTCTATACCCATTTTGTTGAGAGTCTTAAACATAAAATTGTGTTGTATTTTATCGAAAGCCTTTTCTGCGTCTATTGATAAGATCATGTGGTTTTTGTTCTTTGTTTTGTTGATATGGTGTATTACATTAACCGTTTTACGTATGTTGAACCATCCTTGAGATTCTGGGATGAATCCCACTTGATCATGATGTATTATTTTTTTAATATGTTGTTGTATTCGATTTGCTAGTATTTTGTTTAGTATTTTAGCATCTGTATTCATTAGAGATATTGGTCTGTAGTTTTCTTTTTTTGTGCCATCCTTGCCTGGTTTTGGTATGAGGGTTATGTTGGCCTCATAAAATGTGTTTGGAAGTATTGCTTCTTCTTCAATTTTTTGGAAGACTTTGAGTAGAATAGGAACCAAGTCTTCTTTGAATGTTTGATAAAATTCGCTGGTATAGCCGTCAGGGCCTGGACTTTTATTTTTGGGGAGGTTTTTAATGGTTTTTTCTATTTCTTCTCTACTGATAGGTCTGTTTAGGCTTTCTGCTTCTTCTTGACTCAGTCTAGGAAGGTTGTATTGTTCTAGGAATTTATCCATTTCTTCTAGGTTGTTGAATTTAGTGGCATAAAGTTTTTCATAGTATTCTACAATAATTCTTTGTATATCTACGGTGTCCATGGTGATTTCTCCTCTTTCATTTTGGATTTTGTTTATATGAGTTCTTTCTCTTTTTTCCTTGGTAAGTCTTGCCAAGGGTTTGTCAATTTTGTTGATCTTTTCAAAGAACCAGCTCCTTGTTCTATTAATTTTTTCTATAGTTTTTCTGTTCTCTAATTCATTTATTTCTGCTCTGATTTTTATTATCTCCTTTCTTCGGCTGGTTTTGGGTTGTCTTTGTTCTTCTTTTTCTAGTTCCTTAAGGTGGGAAGTTAAGTGGTTCACTTGGGCTCTCTCTTGTTTGTTCATATATGCCTGAAGTGATATGAACTTCCCTCTTATCACTGCTTTTGCTGCATCCCAGAGATTCTGATATGTCGTATTGTCATTTTCATTAGTCTGTATATATCTTTTGATCTCTGCACTTATTTCTTCTTTGACCCATTCATTTTTTAAAAGTATGTTGTTTAGTTTCCACATTTTTGTGGGATTTTTTTCCTCTTTTTTGCAGTTGAATTCTAGTTTCAAGGCTTTATGATCAGAAAATATGCTTGGTACAACTTCAATTTTTCTGAATTTGCTGATGTTGTTTTTGTGGCCCAACATATGGTCAATTCTTGAGAATGATCCATGTACACTGGAGAAAAATGTATACTCAGTCACTTTGGGATGAAATGTCCTGTAGATGTCTATCATATCCAGGTGCTCTAGTGTTTTGTTTAAGGCCACTATGTCTTTATTGATTCTCTGTTCGGATGACCGATCTAGAGCCGTCAGCGGTGTATTGAGGTCTCCAAGTATGATTGTATTTTTGTCAGTTTTTGTTTTAAGATCAATAAGTAGCTGTCTTATATATTTTGGTGCTCCTTGGTTTGGTGCATATATATTAAGAATTGTTATGTCTTCTTGATTCAGTGTCCCCTTAGCCATTATGAAATGGCCATTTTTGTCTCTGAGTACTTTTCCTGTCTTGTAGTCAGCATTATCCGATATGAGTATTGCTACACCTGCTTTTTTTTGGATGTTATTTGCTTGGAGTATTGTTTTCCAGCCTTTCACTTTGAATTTGTTTTTATCCTTGTTACTTAGATGAGTTTCCTGTAGGCAGCATACAGTTGGATTTTCTTTTTTAATCCATTCTGCTACTCTGTGCCTTTTTATTGGTGAGTTTAATCCGTTTACATTTAGTGTAATTATTGATACTTGTGAGTTCCCTATTGCCATTTTATATCTTGCTTTCTGTTAGTTTTGTGTCTTGTTTGATCCTTCTCTTTTGTTTTTCTATCTTTTGTTTTTATTTGGTTGTATTCCATACATCTTTCCTCTGTTGCTATCTTTTTTATCTCATGTGCTTCTGTGGTGGTTTTTTCAATGGTGGTTACCTTTGAGTAATGAAAAGGGTCCCTACCCTGTTCATTGTAGCGAACTATTTTGTGAGTACTTTTGCACTCCATCGTCCTTTGCTACTGTCAATCTCCATCTTCTCCCCCTCTTTCTTTTTGTTGTTGTCACAGTTTAAATTTGGTTTTATTGTGTTCTTCTTGGAGCTTTTACTTGTGGCTCTGTTTTTTTTTTGTTCTTTGTATGTGATTGGAGAACCCCCTTTAGTAATTCCTGGAGTGGGGGTTTTCTGATGATAAATTCCCTCATCTTTTCTGTATCTGTGAATGTTTTTATTTCTCCTTCATATTTGAAGGATAGCTTTGATGGGTATAGTATTCGTGGCTGAAAGTTCCTCTCTTTCAGGACTTTAAATATTGGGGTCCACTCTCTTCTAGCTTGTAGAGTTTCTGCTGAGAAATCTGATGATAATCTAATGGGCCTTCCTTTATATGTTGTATTCTTCTTTTCCCTGGCTGCCTTGAGAATTTTTTCTTTGCTGTTGGTTTGTGTCAATTTCATTATGATATGCCTTGGAGTAGGTTTGTTGGGGATAAGAAAACTTGGAGTTCTGTTTGCTTCTTGAACTTGAGGCTTTAGTTCTTTCCACAGGCTTGGGAAGTTCTCATCTATTATTTGTTTGAGTATGTTCTCCATTCCATTTTCTCTCTCTTCTCCCTCTGATATACCTATTATTCTTATGTTATTCTTTTTGATGGAGTCAGATAATTCTTGTAGGGCTATCTCATTTTTTTTAATTTTTGAGTCTCTTTCTTCTTCTCTCTGTTGTGCCTCAAGTTGCTTGTCTTCTATTTCACTAATCCTCTCTTCTATCTGACCTGTTCTATTAGCTAAGCTTGTTACTTCGTTTTTCAGCTCGTGAATTGAGTTTTTCATCTCTGTTTGATTTGTTTTTATAGTTTCAATTTCCTTGGACATATATTCTTTGTGTTCATTGAGTTGTTTTCTGAGCTCCCTAAATTGCCTTTCTGTGTTTTCTTGTATATCTCGGAGGATTTTTAGGATTTCTATCTTGAATTCTCTGTCATTTAGCTCCAAGGTTTCCAATATATTAAATTTTTTCTCCATAGATTTTTCCTCATCTAGCTGTGTTACCTCTCTTTCTTTTGTATCCATGATATTCGATTTTCTCTCCTTAATGGCATCTGAGGGTGGTTTTGTTGATAGTATTAATGAGATTTAATAAAGAATAAAAAGTTTAAAAAAAATAATGAAAAAAATAAAAAATCGAAAAGTTTTTTTTTTAAAAAAAATTAATAATGAAATAAAGAAAAATAAAATAAAAATTTAAAAAAAAAAAGGAAATTATTCCCCCCCTCCTTTTTTCCTCTCCTCTCCTCTCCCCTCTTTCTTGAGAAAATCTTGTGGTGGACTGTGAATTATAAGAAACAATGCCTGTGATGGAGGGCCTGAATTGGGGAAAAGTAATAAAGGGGCAAAAAAAAAAAAAAAAAGAAAAAAAAGAAAAAAAAGAGCATATGGACCCACAAAAAGCAAATAAGGAAAAAATTTGGGTCAAGAATAAAATGATTTGCTTTTAGGTGTTGGTTGTCTAAGAGTTATGATGAGAGGATTAAGAGGAAAACGGAAAAATGGGGGGACAAATTAAAAAATTACTATTGTATTTAGTGGAACAAGAACTAGATAATATGGAGAGCCAGGGATGGGAGCACTGCTAGTGAGTTAAAAAGGTGAAGTAAAAACCCCCCAAAATGCCAAAAACATAAGTTTGAGTCCCAGATAAGATAATTTGTTTGTTATTGAGGTTTGAATGAGAGGAGATGTAAAGGAGAAAGGAAGAAACTAATATAGAGGGAGAAAAGAAAGAGAGAGAGAGAGAAAAAAGAGGGAACCACTAAAAGAAGAAAAAAGAAAGGAGAGAGAGAGAGTTAAGGGTTTTGGAGTGCAACCCTCATAGAGAGAAAGGAAGAGAAGAGAAAAGATAATGGGAGATGTAACACTTATGGGTAGTGTAGTTCAAGGAGAGGAGAGAGTAAGACTGGCAGAGAGTTAATCGGCCAAATTGGAGGAGGAAAAAAAAAAGTATCAAGAATGAAGATAAGAGAAACAAACGAACAAATATAATAAAATGGGATAGGTTATAAAGTCTGCAGATTATTCTTGATTTTGAGAGGTTATCTTCTTGCTTTTTCTTTTCTCTCCCTCTTCCTGGTCAGTGACTCTGTACCCCGGGTTTTGCCCCTTTGGCACGCTCAGGTGGAGGTTTGCAGTTGATAAGTCTCTATGGCAATGTCATGTATTGTGCTTTAGTCTCGTCAGCAGTCGAAGCTAATTAGCATTTATAGGCTCCGACAGTGAGAGAGTCCGTGTTCCTGGAGCCTTTCTCCTGGTCTTTCCTTCCTCAATTAGTAGCCTGATAATCCAGCTATGGGGTTGCTGCTGCCTCTGCCTGGATAGTAAGAGGCTCAAAGAGCTGGCAACTCCCCACTCTATTTCCACTCAGCACAGGGCTCTGGGTAAGGCTCAGTCAGTCAGAGCTGCTAGCATAATCAGGCGGGCTTTCCGCCCACTCAAAGACCTCTGGTTCTGCCTGCCACTCTGTCCGGTAACACAGGCGGGCGCTCACTTCCGGGGCGCTTGGAGGAAACTCACTCACTGGCTGCGCGCGCAGACCAGGATATCCGGCCAGCAGTCTCACGCTCTGAGTGAAACCCCCAACCGCAGGGAAAAGTTGCAGCGTTGGAATTGAGTCTCGCTCCGTTCCCGTGCGCGGCTTTTGCAAGGCGCTGGGGCGGCCCGAGATTCTGCTTTGGCCCACACAAAGGCCCCTGACTCTGCCCCTCTGTGCGATAACTCAGGCGCGCACTGCCGAGGTACTCGGAGGAATCGCTCACTCCTTATCTGCGCGCGCAAACCAGGATATGAGGCCGGCTGCGTTTTCCTCTGAGTGAAACACCCTCTAGCAGGGAAAATCTCCACCGTTGGAATTAGTTCTCACTCCCTCCCATGCGTGGCTTTCCCAGGGTGCTGGGGCTGCCCAGAGACTCTGCCCTCGGCCCACAGAAAGGCCTCTGACCCTGCCTCTCCGTGGGGCAACACGGGCGCCCACTCTCGGGGCCTAGGAAGAAATTCTCGCCCACTAACTGCGCAGCGACCAAGAGACCGGGTAAAATGGCCGCGCCACTTGTCTTTCTTTGTTTGGGTTTGGCGCGAGTGTTAGCTTGTATTGCCCGGGTTGCAACAGGATCAGATTTTCCTCGGCTTGGATCTCCGTGCCACAGCCTGGTTCGGCCGTTTGTGTCGCGGCCTGGATGTATTCACCCCCTTTGCCCGCCTCAGTTTCTATATTCACAGTTACCAGAGAAAGCCGCCCTGTTTAGGTTAGTGAGGAAGGCGGAGCATTTCTTACTCCCTATTTCCTTCGGGGTTTGGTTATATATTTAGCCAATTTTTCACTCAATCATACCTTTGGGTGTATTGCGAAGCATCTGGAAGCTCCAAGTATAGGTTTTTCTGTTTCTGGTTGAAGATCTTGTTGAGTTTTGGGGGAGATTTATCGGTATCGCTTCCTACCCCGCCATTACTCTGACGTCAATTTCTATTTTTTTCTGTCTTGTCGTCTTCATGCTTTTTCAGTAATACTTGAGGCTGACTTGCAGCAGAGAACAGAGCCCACCCCTCATTAGAAGAGAGGAGTTGCCACTTGCATTCTTACAGAGTTATGCCTCTAAACACATAAAAAATACCCAAGGAATAAACAGACAAAAACTTAAAGTTGGTTTAATAAAAATTCACTAATAAATCCAAAGAAGGTCATGTCCACTGAGCACAAGCATTCTAAAATTATTCCAAATTTCATGTTTTACATATTGTTGCCTTTTTTTAAAATATAAAGCATTGAAAGCCAAAAAATAATGATAATAAATTTTGGAGTAGGTGCAGATTTAGTTAAGAACAACTACCTATCCACCCTCCTTTCCCACCAGTCTCTCACACATAATTGCTACTATGGCTTGACTTCTCAGAGATCCCAACACACACTATACAGCACTTATTCTCACCCCTTTGCAAATATTCTTCGCCTTGATTCTTTTTATCTACATGCTACACATACTTCAAAGCCCAGCCCAACGGCTACCTCCACCATGAAACCCCCATGAAAGCTCAACCCACTGGAATTGTTTTTTACATAAATTTTATTGTTCCAATCTTCTTTTATCACATCCTGAGGATGGGGTTATTTTGTCATCCTTTCATGGAATTAGTATTATTGCTCCGCATTAAATAAAATATGTATTTCCGATGGCTTTAGGCGACCCCTGTGTTTGGGTCATTCGACCCCCGCTGGGGTCGCGACCCACAGGTTGAGAACCGCTGACCTAGAGAGTCTCTCTTATACGTCACTTTTATTCCCCGGCATATGTAGCATCATAATGATCCCATAGCACACGCTCAGTGTAAGAGTATTGCTTAGATCATTATATATAATAATGAAATACAGAAATAGAATGACAAAGCAGAAACTTAAGGATTAAAATGCAGTTTCCTCAACATAAGCAAACATCACTCTAATATATGGCAAACCCAAACCCAATGATCTGATTCCTCATTTAAGAATCCATAAATAATTTTTAAATATTCTTTTACTTCTAGGATGGGACAAAAGTTTGCAGCCTTAGACTTTTATAGTAATCTACTATCTGTAGCCTGAGAAAAGCAGCTCATAAATCCTGCCAAGACTGGCTTTCTTTACGGAGAGACTAGTATGGAAGCAAGGGTTCCACTGTTGTAGTAATATTGATTTTCTGGAACGCTTGGTTTCAGTAGTACTAGTTTTTGTCCATTAAGCAGCAACCACTGCTGAGCATGTCAGACAAAAATTCTGAGAACCAAACATTAATGCAGTTTCCCGAGAAATTTTGAAATACAGTTAAGTTATGTTATCGAACAGGAATCTATCACGGAAAACAAGCTAAGTCAACAACAGGGGAACAGGTGAGTTCAATGTAACAGACACTGTTGATGTCTTTCTTCCACTCTCCTCCTCCCTTGTGTAATAGCCATGCTTCTTGGGCTGATTTCCCTCATCACAATACAGACCAATCCATATAATCCCATCTTCCCAATGTCTTGCCACAATGATTCCATTAGCTATGGTCAAAAACTCAGCTAATCAGTCATGGCATTCCCTGGCTACAGTGACTAAGGATTAGTTTCATTGAATCGAAGTGAAAACAAAGCTTTTATTTGATAGTTTGGGGAGAAAATCTCTGTCTGGAAACTCCAAAGCTATGAAATGAATTGCTCCCCTCACTAAAATTTATATGCTGAAGCCCTAACACCCAATGTGATGGTATTTGAAGATGGGGCCTTCCTGAAGTAATTAGGTTTATATGAGGTCACGAAGGTGGGGCCCTCATGCTGAGATAAGTGCCCTTGTAAAAAAAAAGACTCCAGAGAACTTTTTTCCTCTCTCTCTCTACCCACAGACAGCAAGGAAAGGCCATGTGAGGACACAGCAAGAAGGCAGTTTTCTGCAACCCAAGAGTGAGTCTTTACTAAATACCAATCCTGCTGGCACCTTGATTTGGGACTTGCAGTCTCAAAAACTATAAGAATAAACTCCAGTGGTTTAAGTCACCCAAACTGTGGTATTTTGTTATGGCAGCCCGGGCTAAGTCATCAGGCAAGTAGGTGTGAAGCCTGAAACAGGAGCCACCATTTTTACCCCCTGAAGAAAGCCAGCCCGAGGACAGAGCCTTCTGGAGAAGGGCAGACCTCGGAGAGAGAGAAATGGAAACAGTGCCCTAATGATATCACACCTGATCCCACTTGCAGTTTGGAGTATTTCCACTTACAAATTAAATCCTCCTGACATGTAGAAATTATAAATGCATAAGGATGGTGTTTAAGTAGAATATGGAAACATAAAAACATTGAATTTTGAGGCTAGAGAGATTAGTGGGTATTCCCTTTTATTGAAAAATCACCTTTATTAAGGGCTTTCAAAGGGTCAGATATATGCAATAATTCATCTAATTCCCATTTTACAGGAAGGAAACTATAACTGCATTTTTAATGTTTGTTCCATAAATAAAAGCATAATAACTGAACTTTTAAAAAGATTACTATGAGGCCCTGGCCGGTTGGCTCAGTGGTAGAGCGTTGGCCTGGCGTGCAGAAGTCCCGGGTTCAATTCCCGGCCAGGGCACACAGGAGAAGTGCCCATCTGCTTCTCCACCCCTCCCCCTCTCCTTCCTCTCTGTCTCTCTCTTCCCCTCCCGCAGTCGAGGCTCCATTGGAGCAAAGATGGCCCGGGCTCAGGGGATGGCTGCTTGGCCTCTGCCCCAGGCACTAGAGTGGCTCTGGTCGCGACAGAGCGACGCCCCGGAGGGGCAGAGCGTCGCCCCCTGGTGGGCAGAGCATCGCCCCCTGGTGGGCGTGCCGGGTGGATCCTGGTCAGGCGCATGCGGGAGTCTGTCTGACTGTCTCTCCCAGTTTCCAGCTTCAGAGAAATACCAAAAAAAAAAAAAAAAGATTACTATGTACTTATTGATCAATGTCACTCCATTAAATTTAACTTCTGAATAAAAAAGAAAATAGTTTTTTATAAAAGACTACTTTGTCTGCTCCTGGAAACCATCTACCTATAGATTGTAACAGTACAAAGTTTGGTTGATGTAAAGGAATCACTCTATACAACTCATGAAGGGTGGATGGACAGTCTCTTATCCAAACAAGCCCAACATAATTATCATTTAATCTTGCCCTCCATTACAGTAACATCAGTATGGTTCATAGATAAGATGACCACAAAACTAGGGATATAGTTAGGATTCAATAAATATTTGTTGAATTTTATGAACAACCATGTCGTTGATTCTTTGCAATGCATTTCATTCCTTTAATTGTGTTTATTCAAATGCTTCTGTTGAGATAGCATTTCTATACTAGAATCTTCAAATTAAAACTAAGCACCACTCGCTTGAATCAAGATCATACTGGGACCTCACGACTATATCTGGAAGTCCTTGTTTTTTGTTTTTGGAGTTTTTTTTTTATAAATTTTTATTCACTTTAATGGGGTGACATTAATAAATCAGGGTACATATGTTCAAAGAAAATATCTCCAGGTTATCTTGTCATTCAATTATGTTGCATACCCATCACCCAAAATCAAATTGTCCTCTGTCACCTTCTATCTGGTTTTCATTGTGTCCCTCTCCTCCCCCCTCTCCCTCCCTCTCTTCCCTCACCCCCCCCCATAACCACCACACTCTTGTCCATGTCTCTTAGTCTCGTTTTTATGTCCCACCTATGTATGGAATCATGCAGTTCTTAGTTTTTTCTGATTTACTTATTTCACTCCGATAATGTTATCAAGATCCATCTATGTTGTTGTAAATAATCCAATGTCATCATTTCTTATGGCTGAGTAGTATTCCATAGTATATAAGTACCACATCTTCTTTATCCATTCATCTATTGAAGGGCTTTTTGGTGGTTTCCATGTCTTGGCCACTGTGAAAATGCTGCAATGAACATGGGGCTGCATGTGTCTTTATGTACCGATGTTTTTGAGTTTTGGGGTATATACCCAGTAGAGGGATTGCTGGGTCATATGGTAGTTCTATTTTCAGCGTTTTGAGGAACAACCATACTTTCTTCATAATGGTTGTATTACTTTACATTCCAACCAACAGTGGATGAGGGTTTCTTTTTCTCCACAGCCTCTCTAATACTTGCTATTACCTGTCTTGTTGATAATAGCTAATCTAACAAGTATGAGGTGGTATTTCATTGTAGTTTTGATTTGCATTTCTCTAATAACTAATGATGATGAGCATCTTTTCATATATCTGTTGGCCATTTGTATTTCTTCCTGGGAGAAGTGTCTGTTCTTGTCCTCTTCCCATTTCTTTATTGGATTGTTTGTTTGTTTGTTGTTGAGTTTTATGAGTTCTTTGTATATTTTGGATATTAGGCCCTTATCTGAGCTGTTGTTTGAAAATACCATTTTCCATTTAGTTGGCTGTCTGTTTATTTTGTTGTCAGTTTCTCTTACTGTGCAAAAACTTCTTAGTCTGATGTAGTCCCATTCATTTATCTTTGCCTTCACTTCTCTTGCCTTTGGAGTCAAATTTATAAAATGCTCTTTAAAACCAAGGTCCATGAGTTTAGTACCTATGTTTTCTTCTATGTACTTTATTGTTTCAGGTCTTATATTTAGATCTTTGATCCATTTTGAATTAATTTTAGTACAAGGGGACAAACTGTAGTGTCCCCTTTTGCATGTGGCTTTCCAGTTTTCCCAGCACCATTTGTTGAAGGGGCTTTCTTTTCTCCATTGTGTGTTGTTGGCCCCTTTATCGAAAATTATTTAACCATATATATGTGGTTTTATTTATGGGTTTTCTATTCTGTTCCATTGGTCTGAGTGTCTATTTTTCTGCCAATACCATGCTGTTTTGATTGTCATGGCCCTATAATATAGTTTGAAGTCAGGTATTGTAATGCCCCCAGCTTCGTTCTTTTTCCTTAGGATTGCTGTGGCTATTTGGGAGTCCTTGTTTTTTTAACTGTGCTAGATAGCTTCCATTTGCTCCTCCAGACTCACTGTCCACCCTCTCCACCCTGTGACCTGAATGGTCTAATTTGACAAGCTTCCCATTGGGTTTGGCCACAGGAGAGGCAAGGCAGTATACAGGAGACAGGAAAATGCAATCAGAATATTTATCCCTCTGGCTTTCCCTCTGTAGGGCCACTGCAAGCTGATTGTCACCTGCAATTGGCCACTTCCAGACAGCCTGACCCATCTCCAGACTCCAGTAGTCACCCTCTCCACTGAGCGACTAGAAAAATGCTCACAAAAATTAGGGGATATTTCAAAATGAAGATGAAGCATTGAAATATCCCCTAATTTTTGTGAGCAGTTAACAGACCTCTACAAGCACTCTCCCTGTTTCTAGCCCCAGCATAATGCATAATTGTCTGTGATTTTGCTCTTCATATATATAAATAATCCCTTTATCATTCACAAATTATCCAATTAAGGCATGACATTTTATTTTTCCAAGACCATGACTGATACAAACGTGGCACCCACTTGGTTTTGCAATGCACCTTGAGATCATGAAGGATATGGAAGCTCCTTTAGCAAAAGAAGACCTAAAAGTTATACAGTTTTAGAAGGTGTATCTCACAGGTGGACTTAGTGGCAGGGTCTTAAATCTTACAGTGGAGATATCTGAAAAATTTTTACATCCTCATAAAAAACAAAAGAGGGGGGGAAAAACCTTTTTTAAGTCACCACCTAACGTAAAGGCCACCCTGACTTTTCCCCCCTCAACACTCTTGGGATTCTAAGTCTCACACTCCTACCCAAAAGTAAAATACGTGAGGGGAGAAGAACAGCTGTGATTTACACCCTACTCTGTAAGTCAGAGAGAGAGATCTGGGAAAGGAAAGGGGAGGTGAGAAGTCACTGCCTGGGTGTTCAGGCTTGGCTCACTCAGCTGGCCACCACAAGCCGAAGGAACCTCTCTGCAGAGATCTGCTGATACAAAGCCACCAGAGGGCTGTGCAGCTTTTTTGCTCCATGGAGCACCAACTACTATGTTACTCAAGGAAAAGGCCACATAAGCAGTAGCAATGCTGAATTTCACACAGACCCCAAGTTCCCACTCGGTACCTTGCAATGGTTAGCTAGATCAGATGCCATGCCCTATATTTCAACCTCAAGCATCATGTGGATTCTACCACAATGCACGTGAAAGAACAGTGTGAACTTCTCTGGGAGCTGTGTGTTCACTCTGCTTATTTCCAGTCATCAGAAGGCTCACAAGATTCTTGTATTTAACAAACAGGGAAAGAGGGCTACCATAGGACCATCCAGCAATGTACCCTCAAAAGTGGCTAGAGTGTGTGTGTGCATATATATACTGCTCACAGAAATTAGGGGCATTTCAAAATGAATATGAAGCAATTAAAAAAAAGAAGCATTTGATTATTTTTTGTTAAACAAGAACATCAGAAAAGCAAATGACAAGTCAAAGACAGTTTTTCAATAATGCAAATGAGATGCAAAACCAACTTTTATTTCATTGGTGAAAATGCACTATACAAAAAGCTGAAAGTACTGGAGTATCAGCAAGTTCCCTGATGCCCTAATTGTTGTGAGCAGTGTAATTTGAAGCGTCCGCATCATAAAAATTTGGATCTCCAGCTGCTTTTGGAAAAAATCATTAGATATAACAACACTGGGGTCACATTCTTAAAAAGCCACCATCCCTGGGGCTAAGTTAACAGCCATGCCCTTTAAACCAGACCTTCTACCATCTGCCTCATTGACTTATATGAAATCCTGGCTTCTGGAACCATCTGAGTGGGCCAAGCCTGAAAACTGAGGATGAGAATGAGTTTCTCACCTCTCCATCTCCTTCCTCAGGGGAAAACAAGACTCTGGTTGTTGCTGAGACAGTAATCTTTACGGCTCACACTGATGAGCAGTGGAATATTTGGACCCTTGTGATTGAGGGACAATCTCCTTGATCACAAGAAGTGGCATCAGCTCTACTGTTGTGAACCAAACAGTACTATTCCTGGATTATAGAACGACTTCTACAGAAAACTCTGTAGGTTAAATGTCCCTACTTTCTCCATCTAAAGCTGTGGCTTGCAACCTTTTTACACTTGGGGACTACTAAGAATAGGAGAATTATTTCGGGGATCTAAAGCAGAAATCACCCTCAGCATAAGCCAATTCAACTAAGATCACTGAGTCTGTAATCTTCATACAACATCAGAGTGGTTAGGTCTTTCCCAGACAGGCTCGAAATTTCTGGAGGACCGTCCACTGACTGACAATTGAAAAACACTAGAGTTCCAAATGCACATACAGCCACTGTTGAAAATAACTGCAAAGCGTCAGGTTGTTTTAGGTTGTACTCTGCCCTAAAATCAGTCTGGGTCCCTGCTGGCCGCATCCCCTGCGCCACCCCCACCCGACCCCTTCCCGGTAGGATGCTGAGAAAACGTGTCCTTGCACTGGCAGCGCCTGAGGCCCGCAGAGCCACGGCCCAGGCCTCGGCCACCGCTCCTCCTCAGCTCCCACCCGGAGAAGCGGAGAGGAACTGGACCGGGGTCCACAAGCCTCATCAGGCAGCCAGAAACAAGACCAAGCAGCGGCTCAAGGAGGAGAGAAGTCCCGGCTGGAGCGCCACCAGGAATACTGGAGGGTGCTGCCGGAGGGAGGAGGCGCTGGCCAAGGCCGACGAGCTAACCCGGCTGGTGCCCACAGAGGCCGTCAGGGCAGCACGGCCACCCCAACCGCACTGAGCACCATCAGCGACCTGGACCGCCGGGCCTGCTGCCCCGACTCCCTGCCCAGGCACAGGTCTGAGGAGCAGGTGTCCTCCACGGGAGGCTGACAAGAGCCTTCCCCGGGAAGTCCCGCTGCTCTCCCCTCTCACCGCAGCCCTGCCTGCGCACTGCCACAGAAAGGTCAGAGGAAACATCTGCCAGACCCAGGACTCCGCTGAGAAGCTCCCACCAGCAAGACTGACAAAGCCCCAGCCTGGGCTGCAAGGACCTGTCCTGTCTCGGCGTGGCTCTCGGGGTCACCCAGCCAGCACCGGGCCCTGAGGCTTTTACTCCAGAAGCAGCAAGCAGCTGAGAACGGCCTCCCTCAGGAGGAATCTTCAGGGCCAAATTTGGAGCATCTTCCGTGGTGTGCCTCCACCCTGCGTTCAGCCCCTTCCATCTGGGAGTTGACCGCATACGCACCTGTCTTCGGAGCTTTGCACTGAGCTCCATTGGGCTCCCAATGGGAATAAATGAGAAAAAGCACAAGAACCTCCCATGTAACAAATAAGGAGCTGTCCTTTTTAAACTGTCAGTATCACTACTCATGGTGCACAGAAACATGAGGAGCCCTGATGAAGCCTTGGTTAACTTCTCAGCCTCTCGAAGTAAAGAGGAAATCTTTTAACATTTCAATCAGGCTGACATCAAGCACCTGGGACTGTTTCTTTGAGGCAGAAATCTAAGGCGAGGTAGAAAACTGGAGTGGGAGAATGTCAGCTTGGCAGTAAGAACCAAAAAGAAGTTGAAAGGCATGTTAGGAGGTCAGGGGCTCACTTTCTTAAATATCAGGGACTGCTAGAACCAGGCAGGACCTGAAATCTCATCTAACTCCTATTCTAAGATGAGGAAATGAAGCTGAAAGCCGTTAAATGGTTTGGCCAGGATGTCTGTCTTGTTAACCTCTGTTTCCCAGCACTCAACCCAGTGCCTGGCATGTAACAGCAGTTGATTAGATGGTTGGTTGGTTGAATGAACATACAGCAGAACCTGAACTGAAACTCAAGATGAGGGTTTTACAGCAAGCGTTTCCCGACCCCACTGATGATCAGAATTACCTAAGAAAGCTTTTTAGATAGTTACCTGGACCCTACCCCAGACCTCTTGAATCGGAATCCTCAGATGTGGGGGCCTAGTGATATTTCCCTTCCCCCTGTTCATTTGGACAAACACTCTGGTTTAGGAATCATTGCCCTAAACAATGTTACCTAATGTACTTAGCAAACCTAAAGGGTTGCCATTTATCCCACCGTATCAGCTTGCTATAGACAGAGCCAGCCGTGTCTCCTTTTGGAGTCAGGGAGTTGCCACTGAAAATTTTTCTAAACGTAATACACAATTTTCTGGGTGGTTATCACTCTGAACTCAATTTAGATTAAAGGGTGGGTGTTAACTTTGAAACAATAGAATTTCATAGCACTGAAATGCATAGGATTAATTAGCAAAACAAAATTTAGATACATAAGATTTCATAATAGAACCTTTGTCACTCAGCCCAACAATGACATGCCCACAGTCTGCATAGAAGAGTCTTGGCAGATATTCTGGTTTAGTGAGGATACTATGGGCAATGACTCAGAAAATACCATAACTGAATTAGGTCTTCATTAATACAACAAGTAGGGTATTATTTTTTACTCAAAAGATAATAACTGAGTTTTATTTCAGTAACAAATGTGTGTGACTTTTTGGTTTCTCCTCCATTAAAATCTTCATCTCACACAAAGTCTGGCATTCATCACTGACTTGTTCTGAACTATTTAGAATCTCCTGTGAACAGGAAAAAGAGCTAACCATGGGTCATAACAAATCAGAGGGTCATATGTTCAGCAGACACCACTCTCAAAGGGACATTCCACAGATAAATGCATTTATGTTCACAAAGTCCTTTGAGCTCCCAAGAGAAAAAATGCGCTATGCATCTGGGCTTCGTAATAACTTCTCTGGCTTTCATTGTGCTCATCCCACAATGATACAAGGAGCTATGTAGCCTGCTTCATTCAGTCAGTCTTTCATTTTCTTTAAATTTATTTATGAAAGTAAATACAGGTCCTTCTTACTTTTTTTCAAAGTCAACATTTAAATAAAGGTGGGAAGGTGAGAAAACCAAATAAAACAGTTTTTTATTCTTTCTTAAATCTGTCTATGTAACTCCTTAGAATTAGTGTATTCCAAAATGTAACTCTTTTTCTGGGTATCTAAGATACAGCATGGCAACTATAGTTGATAACACTGTATTGTATATCTTAAGTGTTCTCACCATAAAAAGAGGTTAACTATGTGCAGTGACAGATATGTTAATTAGCTTTATTGTGGTACTAATTTTACAATGTATATGTGTATCCAATTATGTTATATATCTTAAATGTATACAATTTTTATGTCAGTTACATCTCAATAAGGCTGAGGAAGAAGAGAAGGCAAATTATCAAGCAGAAAGGCATTAGTCTGTCCTAGAGGCACTATCAATAATATCTCCCAATCTAGGAACCTGTGTCTCTCTTGTGGCCACTGCCCACTAAAAGAACTCTATGAAGTCTGAACACAAGTTTTTAAATTATCCATCCCTCTCAAATCCTGAAAGATAGGAAAGAAAAAGTGAGGGAAGGTGAGAGACTATGGTGGTAAGAGTGGTGCTAAAGCAGAAACACAAACCAATAAATGCAAGTAAGTTCAGAGCTGGAGCCGCCACGGAGTCTTAAACCAGGCCCGCTGCGTTTTGATCTTGCTGAAGCACATATGGTCTTCCATTAGCAGGTCTCAGAGCAGTGGGCAATGTGGCCATACCATATGTGCTGATCACAACAACGGGGCTGATTTATGTTAGTGAGCGCAAGGGTTTTTTTTTGTATTTCATCTCCTTGTTATTTCAAGAGAAATATAAGGCTAGATTTATTCTGCCATTACAGAGAGGCTTCCTGGAGTTAGTTTGTTTCAAGTTGCTGGTTTCCAGTAGGGTGAGGCAGATCTGTTTCCTAAAAACATTTGGTGAAAGCTAAGACTTCCTTCTCCTTCTCCTTCTCCTTCTCCTCCTCCTCTCCTAAAATGAAAACCTATTTACTCTCATCCCTACCCCCACTCAAAGCTCATTCTAGAACCATGGACACAGAGTTAAAGCAAGAATACTCTAGAGCAGTGGTAGTCAACCTGGTCCCTACCACCCACTAGTGGGCATTCTAGCTTTCATGGTGGGCAGTAGCGGAGCAACCAAAGTATAAATAAAAAGATAGATTTAACTATACTAAGTTGTTTTATAAAGATTTATTCTGCCAAACTTAGAGAAAATCTGACATAAAGTACTTGGTAAGTAATTATTATTATATGCTTTAACTTGCTGTAACTCTGCTTTATAAATTTTATAAAGTAAAGTTACTTCCCTACTTTATAAATCATCATTACTGTGGAACCGGTGGGTGGTTAGAAAATTTTACTACTAACAGAGATACAAAAGTGGGAAGTAGGTATAAAAAGGTTGACTACCCCTGCTCTAGAGAATAATCGTTCTATAAGTTTAATACTTATATGTGGCTTCTCCTGTTTCCTCGACTTCTTTTCTCACCATGAAGAGTATCTCTGCCTGGGGGTCAATGACTTCACAACACTAGGCAAATCCCAAGTATGTCAATAACTAAGCAGAAATTTTGGAAATGACAGACAAACTCTGCTGACTTCATCTCTCTAGAAGAGTCTAAGATTCTCCTCTGCTGACCAATTAATCAAATGTCCAGTGTGCAAGCAAAGTGGGTCCCAAAAAAAGATAAAAACAGAGGTTTCGGCCCTGGCCGGTTGGCTCAGTGGTAGAGCGTCGGCCTGGCGTGCGGAAGTCCCGGGTTCGATTTCCGGCCAGGGCACACAAGAGAGGCACCCATCTGCTTCTCCACCCCTCCCCCTCTCCTTCCTCTCTGTCTCTCTCTTCCCCTCCCGCAGCCAAGGCTCCATTGGAGCAAAAGATGGCCCGGGCGCTGGGGATGGCTCCTTGGCCTCTGCCCCAGGCGCTAGAGTGGCTCTGGTCACGACAGAGTGACGCCCCGGATGGGCAGAGCATCGCCCCCTGGTGGGCGTGCCAGGTGGATCCCGGTCGGGCGCATGCGGGAGTCTGACTGCCTCCCCATTTCCAGCTTCAGAAAAATACAAAAAAAACCCAACAAAAACAAAACAAAACAGAGGTTTCATTATCAGCACACAGAGATAGAGGATAGTATCATTTGTCACATGTACAAACAAGAAGTCAAGAACTACCACCCTGTGCCTCCACAGTATTAGTCACCTCTGATCTTTTGAGGCTAGAAAACAATTTATCTTGGCTATCTGTATGCTTCTATCCCACTAGATGTCACCCCCCACTTCTGAACCCAACCAGCCAGCATCCTCTTATAGTCCCAGTACCAGCCTAAAACATCACCTGCCCTCCCAATACAGGTCTTCAAATCTCTTTTTTCAGATCTTCTACTTCCTCTAATCAACAGACATCAAAGAGAAAGGAGCATTCTAATAATTAAATTAATAGACCCTGAGGTCAGGAACTGATAGCCATTCTGGAGCTAGTCTCCACTCAATGTGCAATTAGTAATAAATTTCTAATTGGTAGAAAGGAAAAAGGGAAGAGAATCTTTTCAAGGCATTGTGAAGAAGAGGCACAGTTTTATACTGGCTGATTATCTTTACCTCCTAAGTATACCCCACTCATTTCTCTCTCCCTCACTTTTCTTTCCTAAAAGGTCAGAATGGGAGAGAACCCTGAGATAGCTATAAATTCAAAGGCAATAACCCAGTGTTTGTAGAAGACTTTACTGTTTAGCTACCAAAACTCCTTGTCTTAAAATAGACAATAAAACTCTCTTTCCCTCATCCAACCCTCTTTAAAATCAGAGAGAAGATTTAAAGAATCAAACCCTACACCTTTAAATAACAAGCATCCTAAAAAGCAAAATAAAGTGTTTGAAAACATGTGTGTTGTAAAGAGGTTACAAGTAGAAATACAGCTTTAGACTTACACAAACTTAAGTTCAATGGTGACTCGGTCATATGTGACCTTTATGATTTAGGGTAGTTACTACACCTCTAGTTTTCAGTTCTCTCACCTATAAAATGGAGTATTTATACTTATGTCACTGAGAGGATTCAATGATATAAAGTCGATAGACACTTAGCAAAGTGCCTGGCATATTGTGAGTTCTCAATATCAATTGGTTGTTGTTGGGATGAGGGTGCTGGTTATGGACACAGTCCATTCCCACCACATTGAACACTATTGAGAGAGGCATGGTGTTTTTCCTTTCTTCCTCACCACAGTACTACACACAGAGTGCATATACAATAAATACTTACTGAATTGAGTAGAAATAGTGGGCACAGTTAATTAATTAATTCAATAACTATCTGCTACATACCTATATCTCATGAAATATCTTATATTCATGAGATAAAGCTGTGGGAAAAAAATTTATTAAATTCCCAGTTTTTATTTTATTTATTTTTTATACATAAATTTTTATTAATTTTAATGGGGTGACATCAATAAATCAGGGTACATATATTCAAAGAAAACATGTCCAGGTTATCTTGTCATTCAATTATGTTGCATACCCATCACTCAAAGTCAGATTGTCCTCCGTCACCTTCTATCTAGTTTTCATTGTGCCCCTCTTCCTCCCCCTTCCTCTCTCCCTTTTTTCCCTTTTTCCCTCCCCCCCTCATAACCACCACACTCTTGTCCATGTCTCTTAGTCTCGTTTTTATGTCCCACCAATGTATGGAATCATGCAGTTCTTGTTTTTTTCTGATTTACTTATTTCATTCCGTATAATGTTATCAAGATCTCACCATTTTGTTGTAAATGATTCGATGTCATCATTTCTTATGGCTGAGTAGTATTCCATAGTGTATATGTGCCACATCTTCTTTATCCAATCATATATATATATATGTATATATATATATATAAATTTTTTTTTACAGCGATTAAAGCCTTTAAGCAAACTCTTGGCCAATACAACAAGAATCCATAAAAGAGTAGTGTCCTTAACATGTTCACCCAGTCCAAGTTGGCCCCAACACCATTCCAAATCCCTGCGAATGCAACCCAACCCCAGTTCAGTCCATTAGGAACTATCATAAGAAGCAGGAGTCCAGAAAAAGTCCACATCCAAGAAAAGTCTGCATGGCATTGGAATTGTCACAATTCTATACTTTGCAGCTCATGTCCAAGTCCCAATGACTGCTGCTTCTAGGTGGTAATGATTCAGGTAGACTGGAAAAGCCATCTGCAGCATGTGTGGAGATGGAGCCTCTGTTCTCTTCTGCCTGGAGAGATGAGACCAGGGTGCTTTTTCCTGGAGCTCTGCAACTGTGGCGTGGTAAAGAGAACCTTGGGATACACTAAACTGTGTGACAAAGTAAATTCACAATAGAAGTTGGCAAAAGGGGGAGAGAGAGCTCTAAATTAGGAGTAGGTCCCAGCCTTAAATATGAGTGGGGCATTGAGGTAGGAGAAATAAAGGAAACACTATATTAAACAAAGCAGCAGAAAATAGGACTATCAACACCCACAACAGAGATCTTTGAGGGAAGAATAAAAAACCTGACTATTCAGGCAAGACATAGTTAAGTGGCCCTTGTGCAAATGAGATCAGTTTACCTGCTTCTTGGAATAAATACCCTAGGTTCGTCCACAGTATCGTAGATGGGGCCGATGGACCTGGGCACCTTCAGCCTTCAGTGGCAAACCCCAGCATTCTGGGCAGGGTTAGGTCATAGGTGGCTGGAGCAGGGCTGGAAGAGACTGAACCCTCCCTTAGAGGAGCAAGGGGGAAGCCTACCTTCCAGTGTCCCTTTTTCCTCACAGCAAAAGCATGTAAGCCTGGCAGGAATAGACAGACAGGAAGGGAGAGAGATGAGAAGCATCAATTCTTCAGTGCAGGGCGGTGGTGCAATGGATAGAACATTGGACGAAGATGCGGACGACCCAGGTTTGAGATCCCGAGGTTGCCAGCTTGAGCGCGGGCTCATCTGGTTTGAGCAAAAAGCTCACCAGCTTGGACCCAAGGTCACTGGCTTGAGAAAGAGTTACTCGGTCTGCTGTAGCCCCATGGTCAAGGCACATATGAGAAAGCAATCAATTAACAACTAAGGTGTCGCAAGGAAAAACTAATGATTGATGCATCTCATCTCTCTCCATTCCTGTCAGTCTGTCTCTATCTCTGACTCTCTCTCTTTCTCTGTAAAAAAAAAAAAAAAAAAAAAAAATTTGTTGCAGCACCTTAGTTGTTCAATGATTGCTTTCTCATATGTGCCTTGACCCAGGGACTCCAGCAGAGTGAGTGACCCCTTGCTCAAGCCAGCGACGTTAGGCTCAAGCCAGCAACCTTGGGCTTAAAGCCAGAGACCTTTGGGCTCAAGCCAGCAACAATGGGGTCATATCTATAATCTCATGCTCAAGCCAGTGACCCCACACTCAAGCTGGTAAGCCCACACTCAAGCTGGATGAGCCCAAGCTCAATCTGGTAACTGCGGGGTTTTGAACCTGGGTCCTCTGCATCCCAGTCCAACACTCTATCCAGTGTGCCACGGCCTGCTGAGGCTATCATAGGATTATTAATAAAATCATCTCTGAAGAAGTGGCATTAAATCTGAGAATTGGAAGAAAAAACCTCAACTATGAGAAGACCTAGAGTGAGTGTTCTGGGCATCAAGTATGAAAATCCAATGTAAGGGACAAACTTTTAGTATTTGAAGAACAGAAAAGAAGCCAGTATGGCTAAAGCATAGTGAGCATGTGCAAGAGTGTATAATGTGGGGCTAGGGAAGAGCAAACCCAAGGACAGAGGCTAGGGAAAGCTAGGCTAGTTTGAAATTTATTCTAATGATGATAGAAAGGCATCAAAACGTTTTAAATAACTTCTCAGAAGAGATGGCTGCATGGTGTGTGATTATGTGGTAGAGCAAATGAAACTATTCTGGCTCCTGTGTAATGGTTTCATGCTAATACAGCATATACAAGATTGTCAAAGCAACCAGGTACTTCTTCTGTGGTTGAGAGTCGTCAGAGTCATTGTATCCAAGGAATGAATTTCCTCTAGAAAAAAAAAGGTAGGACTTGCTTTTAACTTCAGTGCCAAGAACCAGCATGGCAAGTAATTGTCCTGAGTGAGAATGATGCAGAATGAAGAAATAAACTCAAAGAGAAAAAGGATGGGATCAGGAGTTCTCTGCAAGCTGATAGCAAGCCAGAGCAGAAGCAAAGCCCCCGGTCTGCTTTATTATATAGTGCAGAGCCATATGCAAATAAGGAAGTCTTCTGATACAACGTCACACATCTGTCCTCATAAGAGTGCACTACTGCCCAACATGCAACAGTCAAGGGTGTAGGGAAGATCTTAGTCTTAAACTAAGCCCTAGGCCAGTGGTTCTCAAACTTTTTGAAGTTGGAGCACATTTAAAATCCTACAAATAATTGTAGGCACACTATATACAAATTTCTAAGAAATATGTTATAATAATTAAGTCAAATATTAAAATATATATATAAAGTTCAAGTGTGCTTTTATGGTAATTAAATGAAATAAATGCAACAAAATTAAATTTATTCTGACATTAAAAAACATTTTTATGTTTTTGGTTGTTTTTTTTTTTTTGTATTTTTCTGAAGCTGGAAACGGAGAGGCAGTCAGACAGACTCCTGCATGCGCCCGACCGGGATCCACCCGGCACTCCCACCAGGGGGTGATGCTCTGCCCATCCGGGCGTCGCTCTGTCGTGACCAGAGCCTCTCCCGGCCAGGGCCATGTTACATTTTTTTGAGTTATGTTTTTTAGAGTTTGTAAAAAAGAGAGGTTAAAAAATTAAAAAACGAGGCCCTGGCCCGTTGGCTCAGTGGTAGAGTGTCAGCCTGGCATGCAGGAGTCCTGGGTTCGATTCCCGGCCAGGGCACACAGGAGAAGTGCCCATCTGCTTCTCCACCCCTCCCTCTCTCCTTTCTCTCTATCTATCTCTTCCCCTCCCACAGCCAAGGCTCCATTGGAGCAAAGCTGGCCTGGGCGCTAGAGATGGCTCTATGGCCTCTGCCTCAGGTGCTAGAATGGCTCTGGTTGCAACAGAGCAACGTCCCGGATGGGCAGAGCATCGCCCCCTGGTGGGCGTGCCAGGTGGATCTCGGTCAGGCGCATGCGGGAGTCTGTCTGACTGTCTCCCTGTTTCCAACTTCAGAAAAATACAAAAAAAAATTAAAAAAAGACAAAAAAGTTATCTTTTTCTATATACAGATACATTCTTAGTAAGATTTAGTAAATTTGGCAGGTCCCAGCACGGATGTGTTAAGTTTTTTCATTCTTGTGTTTATGAGAAACATGAGCCTGATGTGTCCTAGCAATTTCTTCAATGTTTGGGCATATATTTGAAAGTCAAACTCTCATTTCCTCGTCAATACATTAAAGAATTCCTCTCTTTTTACTCTTATGTTGAATGCAAAAAACCCCCACCATACATATCATCTTAACTTTACACCAAACAAAGGATAGAAGAAACTTGCCTCCAGTCTTTCCAGGGAACATGGGGGGTAGTGTAAACAATAAAGCACCACAGCTTAACAGCCTTTTGCAACCTAATCAGGCAAGTGAGGTGGGGGGTTGGGCAGACTGTCAGCTTACAGCAAATTCCCCACACCTCTGTCCCCCAAAAACCTAAACTCCAAAAACCCTGTTGGTTTTTTGGTCTCCAACAGGCACATATTTCTCTGGAATACCATAGGGCGCACCAGTGCTCCTTGGCACACATGTTGAGAGCCACTGCCTTAGGCTATAAGGACTTTGTCAGCTTACAGCCTGTCCCCCACTCTTCAGGGAATAGAAAACTAGATCAAAACCTATCAATTCATTCAACAAAAGAAGGTTATAAAGATTTAAAGGGGTGGGGTGGGGATCTTACTTCAAATCCTGTCTCAATTAGAAAAGTTATATAATTTTACCTGCATAAGAGACCATTCTTCTCTTTGTATTAGAATTTAAACACTGTGTTTATACTAGGATTCACATCCTAATTCCAGGAAATAATATGTTATAAGGGTTAATCTAAACCTCCATAACTCAGAAAAACAAAATTTCTGAGAATGGGAATGTGCCATACTAATACTGTATCATTCGATGTCTCATCAGAAAACCAGAAACCGCATTAGGTATTTCAAAACAGAAGGAATTTAATACAGGAAATGGAAAAATCTGGTAACAGCTAGCAGAGACAAAGGGAACAGGTGAACTTAGCCAGAATCTAATAATTGCAACAGGCTGCTCTCATTCCAAGGCTAGAGAAGCAAAAGGGAAAATATTTATGGGAGTTCATGATCCTTATGCCTTTTTCAGAGCACCTACCACTGGTGTTATTGGAACCACAGCCATGGTTTCTTTGCTGAAAATCTGGAGCCTAAAGTTATTTGCAGCAGTCATGGCTGGTACTGGAGCTGGAATCCACAGGTGCTTTGTTGCTGGACTACCTACTTTCTGGGCAGGACACCAGGCTAGACTTGTCTACCACCACTATTGTCTCAGAAGCATAGAAAATATAGTCTCCTCCCTTCCTCCTGCCTCCTAATCTTCCACCACTGTCTCCTATTGCAGAAGGTAACTAGAAGCTATTTGGCAAGAGAATTTTAGAAATGTAGTTTGCAGACTTCTAGCCCCCCAGCAATATACAGAGTCTGTAAGAGTGGGAATGGGGCCAAGAGCCAACAAACAGACAGAAGTTCTCTTGGTTTTCACTGTTTGAAGTCTTAGAAAACCAAGGTAAATAAAGTCTATCTGGAGACATTCTGAAAAGTGTTTGGGACTAAAGAGAACAAAACAGAGAATCTAGAAATTCAGAGAATGGAGGAGAATAATAAGCTCATGAGACAAGAAACAACTTTAGTGCTTCCTTTGCACCCATCTGCTTTCTCATGTTACCTTTCTATCCCAATCAATCTATTCTCAAAAAACCATTCAAGCTTCATTTACTCTAAAGTGTAATTGACTCATTATAGTTTCAAGAACAGTCAGTATAATAGGCAGAAGAAATTCAGGAATAACATTAGCAAAAACCAAAAACACTTAAGTGTATAATTAGAGTATATATAGAAAAAGAAAGAAAAAGAGAAGGATTTCTGGCAGGAAAAGAAACATCATATTCAGAGGCATATAGGCATAATGCAGCAATGAGGCTGGAGCAAGGGCATGAGGAAGGTGTGAGGAGGGTGTGAGGAGGGCATGAGCAGGGCTTGTGGAGGGAGTGAGGATGGTATGGAGAGATGATGCTGGGAGGCACAAAATATTGACTGGAATATTGAATATGGAAAGCAAAGAAAAAGTGGATCAAAATAATTGAGTTGTCCATGTAACATCCAGGTCAAGATGGCTCATAGCCTATTTATTCCACAGGAAAGAGATCTGGGCTAGGTCCACTTGGGATTCCTCAGCAGAGGTAGCTGTTGACATGCCCCTGAGGATAAAAGAAATAAAAGCTGATAGAATAACAGCAGCTAACAAAAAAGTTTAAAGGAGAAGGAGTGGTTAACAATGCAGAAACCAACTCTCAAGTACCATGAACACGAGCCCCTAGTAACCTTTGCCATGGTGATGTCGGGAAGGTCCAAGAATTGGAATGCAATGAGCAGGAGAGTAGATTTTAAAAGAAGAGTAGAAAGTAAAATTCTATACATATGGACAACTTTCAAAAACCATAACATTGTGATGTCACGGACAATATTGAACATGTTTTGGGTTGCAAGAACAAACCCTGAGAAAGAATGATTAATGTTCATCAGGACTGAAGGAAAATATTCAAAATGAAGAATGCAGTTAGTGGGAGAAACAACTTGAAAATAGAGAAAGGGTCTGACCAGGCGGTGGTGCAGTGGATAGAGCATCGGACTGGGATGCGGAGGACCCAGGTTCAAGACCCTGAGGTTGCCAGCTTGAGCATGAGTTCATTTGGCTTGAGCAATGCTCACCAGCTTTGACCCAAGGTTGCTGGCTCGAGCAAGGGGTTACTCAGTCCTCTGAAGACCCATGGTCAAGGCACATGTGAGAAAGCAATCAATGAACAACTAAGGAGTCACAACAAAAAACTAATGATTGATGCTTCTCATCTCTCTCCGTTCCTGTCTGTCTGTCCCTATCTTTCCCTCTCTCTGACTCTCTCTCTGTCTCTGTAAATAAAAAATAAAAATTTTTTAAAAAATGTTATTTAGAAAATAGAGAAAGAACATCTCTGACAAAGAGAGGGGTTTGAAGTAGATGAGTTCAGGTGACAGAGAATGTTCATGCCCTGAGAAATAGAAAGCAAGGCCACTTTCTAAGAATTAGATCAGGAGATGACATCAGAGTAATGGCGCGGTAGGAAACGATACCGATAAATCTCCCCCAAAACTCAACAAGATCTTCAACCAGAAACAGAAAAACCTATCCTTGGAGCCTCCAGATGTTTTGCAATACACCCAAAGGTATAGTCGAGCAAAAAATTGGCTAAATATATAATCAAACCCCAAAGGAAATAGGGAGTAAGAAATACTCCACCTTCCTCACTAAACTAAATAGGGCTGCTTTCACTGGGAACTGAGAGTATAGAAACGAAGGCGGGCAAAGGGGGTGAACAGATCCAGGCTGCAGCACAAATGGCCAAACCAGGCTGTGGCACGAAGATCCAAGCCGAGGAAAAACTGTGCCTGTGGCAACCCAGTCAATACAAGCTAACACTCGCACCAAACCCAGACAAAGAAAGACAAGTGGGGCAGCCATTTTCCCTGATCTCTTGGTCGGCGCGCGCAAATAGTGGGCGAGAGATTCCTCCGAGTGCCTCAGCAGTGGGCGCTTGTGTTACCCCACAGAGAGGCAGAGTCAGGGGTCTTTGTGTGGGCCAAAAGCAGAATCTCCGGGCCGCCCCAGCACCCTGAAAAAGCTGCGCACAGGGAGGGAGCGAGAGCCAATTCCAATGCTGGAACTTTTCTGTGCGGGTGGGGGTTTCACTCAGAGGTAAAGCAGCTGGCCTGATATCCTGGTCGGCGCGCATGGAGAGTGGGCAAGAGATTCATCCCAGCACCTCAGGAATGGGCACCCATGTTATCCCACAGAGGGGCAGAGTCAGAGGCCTTTGTGTGGGCCAAAAGCAGAATCTCAGGCCGCCCCAGAGCACTGAAAAAGCTGCACACAGGGAGGGAGCGAGAGCCAATTCCAATGCTGCAACTTTTCCGTGTGGACTGGGGTTTCACTCAGAGTGTGATACTGCCAGCCTGATATCCTGGTCTGCGCACAGATAGTGAGCGAGAGTTTCCTCCAAGCGCCCCAGGAGTGGGCGCCCGCCCGTGTTACTGGACAGAGTGGCAGAGCCAGAGGTCTTTGAGTGGGCAGAAGCCCTGCCTGATTATGCTAGCAGCTCTGACTGACTGAGCCTTACCCAGAGCCCTGTGCTGAGTGGGAATAGAGTGGGGAGTTGCCAGCTCTTTGAGCCTCTTACTATCCAGGCAGAGGCAGCAGCAACCCCATAGCTGGATTATCAGGCTACTAATTGAGGAAGGAAAGACTAGGAGAAAGGCTCCAGGAACACGGACTCTCTCACTGTCGGAGCCTATAAATGCTAATGAGCCTCGACTGCCAATGAGACTAAAGCACAATACATGATATCGCCATAGAGACTTATCAACTGCAAACCTCTACCTGAGCGTGTCAAAGGGGCAGAACCTGGGGTACAGAGTCACCGACCAGGAAGAGGGAGAGGAAAGAAAAAGCAAGAAGATAACCTCTCAAAATCAAGAATAATCCGCAGACTTTATAACCTATCCCATTTTATTATATTTGTTCGTTTGTTTCTCTTATCTTCATTCTTGATTTTTTTTTTCCTCCTCCAATTTGGTTGTTTAACCTTCTTCCGGTCTTACTCTCTCCTCTCCTTGAACTACACTACCCAAAAGTGTTACATCTCCCATTATCTTTTCTTTCTTCTTCCTTTCTCTCTATGAGGGTTACACTCCAAAACTCTTAACTCTCTCTCTCTCTCTCTCTCCTCTTTTTTTCTTTTTCTTCTTTCAGTGGTTCCTTCTTTTTTCTCCCTCTCTCTGTCTCTTTCTTTTCTCCCTCTATATTAGTTTCTTCCTTTCTCCTTTACGTCTCCTCTCATTCAAACCTCAATAATGAACAAATTATCTTATCTGAGTCTGAAACTCATGTTTCTGGCATTTTGGGGGGTTTTTACTTCACCTTTTTAACTCACTAGCAATGCTCGCATCCCTGGCTCTCCATTTTATCTAGTTCTTGTTCCACTAAATACAATAGTAATTTTTTAATTTGTCCCCCCATTTTTCCGTTTTCCTCTTAATCCTCTCATCATAATTCTTAGTCAACCAACACCTAAAAGCAAATCATTTTATTCTTGACCCAAATTTTTTCCTTATTTGCTTTTTGTGGGTCCATACCCCATTTTTTTTTGCCCCTTTATTACTTCTCCCCAATTCAGGCCCTCCATTACAGGCATTGTTTGTTCTATTTAATACAATATAATTCACAGTTCACCACAAGATTTTCTCAAGAAAGAGGGGAGAGGAGAAGAGAGGAAAAAAGGAGGGGGGGAATAATTTCCTTTTTTAAAATTTTTATTTTATTTTATTTTTCTTTATTTAATTATTAATTTTTTAAAAAAACAACTCTTCTGATTTTTTATTTTTTTAACTTTTTATTCTTTATTAAATCTCATTAATACTATCAACAAAACCACCCTCAGATGCCATTAAGGAAGAGAAAATCAAATATCATGAATACAAAAGAAAGAGAGGTAACACAGATAGATGAGGAAAAATCTATGGAGAAAAAATTTAATATATTGGAAACCTTTGAGTTAAATGACAGAGAATTCAAGATAGAAATCCTAAAAATACTCAGAGATATACAAGAAAACACAGAAAGGCAATTTAGGGAGCTCAGAAAACAACTCAATGAACACAAAAAATATATTTCCAAGGAAATTGAAACTATAAAAACAAATCAAACAGAGATGAAAAACTCAATTCATGAGCTGAAAAACGAGGTAACAAGCTTAGCTAATAGAACAGGCCAGATAGAAGGTAGGATTAGTGAAATAGAAGACAAGCAACTTGAGGCACAACAGAGAGAAGAAGAAAGAGATTCAAAAATTATAAAAAATGAGATAGCCCTACAGGAATTATCTGACTCCATCAAAAAGAATAACATAAGAATAATAGGTATATCAGAGGGAGGAGAGAGAGAAAATGGAATGGAGAACATACTCAAACAAATAATAGATGAGAACTTCCCAAGCCTGTGGAAAGAACTAAAGCCTCAAATTCAAGAAGCAAACAGAACTCTGAGTTTTCTTAACCCCAACAAACCTACTCCAAGGCACATCATAATGAAATTGGCACAAACCAACGGCAAAAAAAAAAATTCTCAAGGCAGCCAGGGAAAAGAATACAACATATAAAGGAAGGCCCATTAGATTATCATCCAGTTTCTCAACAGAAACTCTACAAGCTAGAAGAGAGTGAACCCCAATATTTAAAGTCCTGAAAGAGAGGAACTTTCAGCCACGAATACTATACCCATCAAAGCTATCCTTAAAATATGAAGGAGAAATAAAAACATTCACAGATACAGAGGGAATTTATCATCAGAAAACCCCCACTCCAGGAATTACTAAAGGGGGTTCTCCAATCAGATACAAAGAAAAAAAAAACAAAGCCACAAGTAAAAGCTCCAAAAAGAACACAATAAAACCAAATTTAAACTGTGACAACAACAAAAAGAAAGGGGGAGGGTGGAAGGATGGAGATTAACAGTAGCAAAAGACGATGGAGTACAAAAGTACTCACAAAATAGTGCACTACAATGAACAGGGTAGGAACCCTTTTCATTACTTAAAGGTAACCACCATTGAAAAAACCACCACAGAAGCACATGATTTAAAAAAGATAGCAACAGAGGAAAGATGTATGGAATACAACCAAATAAAAACAAAAGATAGAAAAACAAAAGAGAAGGATCAAACAAGACACAAAACTAACAGAAAGCAATCTATAAAATGGCAATAGGGAACTCACAAGTGTCAATAATTACACTAAATGTAAATGGATTAAACTCACCAATAAAAAGGCACAGAGTAGCAGAATGGATTAAAAAAGAAAATCCAACTGTATGCTGCGTACAAGAAACTCATCTAAGTAACAAGGATAAAAACAAATTCAAAGTGAAAGGCTGGAAAACAATACTCCAAGCAAATAACATCCAAAAAAAGCAGGCGTAGCAATACTCATATCTGATAATGCTGACTACAAGACAGCAAAAGTACTCAGAAACAAAGTGGCCATTTCATAATGGCTAAGGGGACACTGAATCAAGAAGACATAACAATTCTTAATATATATGCACCAAACCAAGGAGCACCAAAATATAGAAGACAGCTACTTATTGACTTTAAAACAAAAACTGACAAAAATACATCATACTTGGAGATCTCCATACACCGCTCACGGCTCTAGATCGGTCATCCAAACAGAATCAACAAAGACATAGTGGCCTTAAACAAAACACTAGAGCACCTGGATATTATAGACATCTTCAGGACATTTCATCCCAAAGTGACAGAGTATACATTTTTCTCCAGTGTACATGGATCATTCTCAAGAATTGACCATATGTTGGGCCACAAAAACAACATCAGCAAATTCAGAAAAATCGAAGTTGTACCAAGCATATTTTCTGATCATAAAGCCTTGAAACTAGAATTCAACTGCAAAAAAGAGGAAAAAAATCCCACAAAAATGTGGAAACTAAACAACATACTTTTAAAAAATGAATGGGTCAAAGAAGAAATAAGTGCAGAGATCAAAAAATATATACAGACAAATGATAATGACAATACAATATCAGAATCTATGGGATGAAGCAAAAGCAGTGATAAGAGGAAAGTTCTTATCACTTCAGGCATATATGAACAAACAAGAGAGAGCCCAAATGAACCACTTAACTTCCCACCTTAAGGAACTAGAAAAAGAAGAACAAAGACAACCCAAAACCAGCCGAAGAAAGGAGATAATAAAAATCAGAGCAGAAATAAATGAAATAGAGAACAGAAAAACTATAGAAAAAATTAATAGAACAAGGAGCTGGTTCTTTGAAAAGATCAACAAAATTGACAAACCCTTGGCAAGACTTACCAAGGAAAAAAGAGAAAGAACTCATATAAACAAAATCCAAAATGAAAGAGGAGAAATCACCATGGACACCGTAGATATACAAAGAATTATTGTAGAATACTATGAAAAACTTTATGCCACTAAATTCAACAACCTAGAAGAAATGGATAAATTTCTAGAACAATACAACCTTCCTAGTCTGAGTCAAGAAGAAGCAGATAGCCTAAACAGACCTATTAGTAGAGAAGAAATAGAAAAAAACCATTAAAAACCTCCCCAAAAATAAAAGTCCAGGCCCTGATGGCTATACCAGAGAATTTTATCAAACATTCAAAGAAGACTTGGTTCCTATTCTACTCAAAGTCTTCCAAAAAATTGAAGAAGAAGCAATACTTCCAAACACATTTTATGAGGCCAACATAACCCTCATACCAAAACCAGGCAAGGATGGCACAAAAAAAGAAAACTACAGACCAATATCTCTAATGAATACAGATGCTAAAATACTAAACAAAATACTAGCAAATCGAATACAACAACATATTAAAAAAAAATAATACATCATGATCAGGTGGGATTCATCCCAGAATCTCAAGGATGGTTCAACATACGTAAAACGGTTAACGTAATACACCATATCAACAAAACAAAGAACAAAACCACATGATCTTATCAATAGACGCAGAAAAGGCTTTTGATAAAAGACAACACAATTTTATGTTTAAGACTCTCAACAAAATGGGTATAGAAGGAAAATATCTCAACATGATAAAGGCCATATATGATAAACCATCAGCTAACATCATATTAAATGGCACTAAACTGAAGGCTTTCCCCCTTAAATCAGGAACAAGACAGGGTTGTCCACTCTCTCCACTCTTATTTAATGTGGTACTAGAGGTTCTAGCCAGAGCAATCAGACAAGACAAAGAAATAAAAGGCATCCATATCAGAAAAGAAGAAGTAAAGGTATCACTTTTTGCAGATGATATGATCCTATACATCGAAAACCCCAAAGAATCCACAAAAAGACTACTAGAAACAATAGGCCAATACAGTAAGTTTGCAGGATACAAAATTAACATACAGAAGTCAATAGCCTTTCTATATGCCAACAATGAAACATTTGAGAACGAACTCAAAAGAATAATCCCCTTCACGATTGCAACAAAAAAAATAATAAAATACTTAGGAATAAACATAACAAAGAATGTAAAGGACTTATATAATAAAAACTATAAACCATTGTTAAGGGAAATCAAGAAAGATATAATGAGATGGAAGAATATTCCTTGTTCTTGGTTAGGAAGAATAAATATAATCAAGAGGGCCATATTACCCAAAGCAATATACAAATTTAATGCAATTCCCATCAAAATTCCAATGACATTTTTTAAAGAAATGGAGCAAAAAATCATCAAATTTATATGGAACTATAAAAAACCCCAAATAGCCAAAGCAATCCTAAAGAAAAAGAATGAAGCTGGGGGCATTACAATACCTGACTTCAAACTATATTATAGGGCCATGACAATCAAAACAGCATGGTTGCCTGACCTGGTGGTGGCGCAGTGGATAGAGCATCGGACTGGGATGTGGAAGGACCCAGGTTCGAGACCCCGAGGTCGCCAGCTTGAGTGCGGGCTCATCTGGTTTGAGCGAGGCTCACCAGCTTGGACCCAAGGTCGCTGGCTCCAGCAAGGGGTTTCTCAGCCTGCTGAAGGCCCGCGGTCAAGGCACATGTGAGAAAGCAATCAATGAACAACTAAGGTTTTGCAACGTGCAATGAAAAACTAATGATTGATGCTTCTCATCTCTCTCTGTTACTGTCTGTCTATCCCTCTCTCTGACTCACTCTCTGTCTCTGTAAAAAATAAATAAATAAATAAATTTTTAAAAAAAACAACAAAACAAACAAAAAAAAAACAGCATGGTATTGGCAGAAAAATAGACACTCAGACCAATGGCACAGAATAGAAAACCCGAAATAAAACCACATATATATAGTCAAATAATTTTTGATAAAGGGGCCAACAACACACAATGGAGAAAAGAAAGCCTCTTCAATAAATGGTGCTGGGAAAACTGGAAAGCCACATGCAAAAGAATGAAACTGGACTACAGTGTCCCCCTGTACTAAAATTAACTCAAAATGGATCAAAGATCTAAACATAAGACCTGAAACAATTAAGTACATAGAAGAAGACATAGGTACTAAACTCATGGACCTGGGTTTTAAAGAGCATTTTATGAATTTGACTCCAAAGGCAAGAGAAGTGAAGGCAAAAATTAATGAATGGGACTACATCAGACTAAGAAGTTTTTGCTCAGCAAGAGAAACTGATAACAAAATAAACAGAAAACCAACTAAATGGGAAATGATATTTTCAAACAACAGCTCAGATTAAGGGCCTAATATCCAAAATATATAAAGAACTCATAAAACTCAACAACAAACAAACAAACAATCCCATAAAAAATGGGAAGAGGACATGAACAGACACTTCTCCCAGGAAGAAATACAAATGGCCAACAGATATATGAAAAGATGCTCATCTTCGTTAGTTATTAGAGAAATGCAAATTAAAACTGCAATGAGATACCACCTCACACCTGTTCGATTAGCCATTATTAGCAAAACAGGTAATAGCAAATGTTGGAGAGGCTGTGGAGAAAAAGGAACCCTCATACACTGTTGCTGGGAATGTAAAGTAGTACAACCATTATGGAAGAAAGTATGGTGGTTCCTCAAAAAACTGAAAATAGAACTACCTTATGACCCAGCAATCCCTCTACTGGGTATATACCCCAAAAACTTAGAAATATTGATACGTAAAGACACATGCAGCCCCATGTTCATTGCAGCATTGTTCACAGTGGCCAGGACATGGAAACAACTAAAAAGCCCGTCAATAGAAGACTGGATAAAGAAGTTGTGGCACATATACCCTATGGAATACTACTCAGCCATAAGAAATGAAGACATCGGATCATTTACAGCAAAATGGTGGGATCTTGATAACTTTATACGAAGTGAAATAAGTAAATCAGAAAAAAACAGGAACTGCATTATTCCATACGTAGGTGGGACATAAAAGTGAGACTAAGAGACATTGATAAGAGTATGGTGGTTACGGTGGGAGGGGGGAGAGGGAGAGGGAAACGGGGAGGGGGAGGGGCACAAAGAAAACTAGATAGAAGGTGACAGAGGACAATCTGACTTTGGGTGATGGGTATGCAACATAATTGAACGACAAGATAACCTGGACATGTTATCTTTGAATATATGTATCCTGATTTATTGATGTTGCCCCATTAAAAAAATAAAATTATTAAAACAAACAAACAAAAAAAAATTAGATCAGCCTGACCATTCAGTGGTGCAGTAGATAGAGCATCAGACTGGGATGCAGAGGACCCAGGTTCAAAACCCAAGGTCACCAGCTTGAGCATGGGCTCCTCCAGCTTGAGCGTGGACTCACCAGCTTGAGTGCGGGGTCGCTGGCTTGAGCCCAAAGGTCACTGGCTTGAAGCCCAAGGTCACTGGCTTGAGCAAGGGGTCACATACTCTGCTGTAGCCCCCCCCCCCAGTCAAGGCACATATGAGAAAACAATCAATGAACAACTAAGGTGCCTCAACAAGGAGTTGAAGCTTCTTATTTCTCTCTCTTTCTGTCTGTCTGTCCCTATCTGACTCTCTCTCTCTCTCTCTCTCTCTCTCTCTCTCTCTGTCAAAAAAAAACAAAGAATTAGATCAAACAAGGCCCTTTAAGAGGAAGAGCTAGACTGGGCATTTCAGGAGGGAGGCAATATTTCTAGTAACTACCATAGGAAGCTGGAGAAAATGAGAAACACAGAGATGGTTGAACAGGCAGTTTTGAGGACCAGATTGAGACCTGAACCCCCTTGCTTCCAGAGGGGCCACTTTGTAGGGATGTGCAATTTTGGGGGGTTGCACTTAGCAGCTCAAGTGGACACTGACTGCATTGTTCAATAAAATATGGTGAAAATAATGCCATGTGAGCTTGTAGGTCAGCCATTTACATACTCACAGCTTCTAATTCTGGTCTTTGGAATCACACTATTAGAGCCCTGAGTTACCACATAAAGTATTGATAACTACCCTACTGAAGTAACCACCTGTAGAGGCCTAGACAAGAGAAAGAGAAAGAGAGGGAGAGAGAAGGGCATGGGCAGTTGAGCCCCACAGCCAACTGTCAAGGTATCAGCCATGCATACAAAGCTAACTTGGACCCTGTGGGTCAAATAAGTTTGTAAATCTGATATACAGGTTTGCTTACTTATAGTTTGCATTAGGTGTGGGGAACAGTCTGTAAGCAGGCAGAGTTGATATACCCTAAGGCAGGGGTCCCCCAACTTTGTACACAGGGAGCCAGTTCACTGTCCCTCAGACCGTTGGAGGGCCGGACTATAAAAAAAACTATGAACAAATCCCTATGCACACTGCACATATCTTATTTTAAAGTAAAAAAACAAACGGGAACAAATACAATATTTAAAATAAAGAACAAGTAAATTTAAATAAAAAAACTGACCAGTATTTCAATAGGAACTATGGGCCTGCTTTTGGCTAATGAGATGGTCAATGTGCTCCTCTCACTGACCACCAATGAAAGAGGTGCCCCTTCTGGAAGTGCGGCAGGGGCCGGATAAATGGCCTCAGGGGGGCTACATGCGCCCCGTGGGCCATAGCTTGGGGACCCCTGCCCTAAGGCTTAGTTTTAAGACTAAGCCTTTCCCACCCTAAGTGACTTTGTATCAGAGACTTCCTTGTTTGTATATTGGATTAAAGGTTTTGATTTCTACACTATAAATGGGGCAGACCAGGAGCTTGCTCTCTCTCAGTTCCTGAGATTACCATTAGAGAAGAGAGCAGAGAAAGGCCATATGGAGGAGAGGAGAAGCAGCCAAGATGGCGGATGCTGAAGGAGAAGCCAGTTTGTGCAGAGTTTGTGCAGAGAGAAGGAGATGGGGAACAGAGGTGAATAAGGTTGGTGAGGTACAAAGCTTTAATCCTAGGAAAACTCGGATAAGTCAGTGACTTTGGGAGCCCTGAATGGAAAGGGAAGTGCTTTCCCACTGTATGTATTTCTTGCCTGCCAGGTGTAAGCTAGGAGTAAAGCTAGTTCCCACCAGTTCTTGGCTCCGTTGTTTCATTACTGTCTGTCCAAATCAAATGCGAACCTGCACAGGCCAGGTGGCTCTGATGGTGGCCGCGGCTACTGGCCATACAGACCCCACCAACCACTTGAGTACTGAGTGGCCCAGTCCACGTAATGTGGAGCCACTGAGTCCTGCCCAACTTCCAGGCCCATGCAATCATGACGAAAATGATGAGAAGTTGTGGTCTTTGCCAAGCTGTCGGCTTCAGGAGTGAGGCTGTCCTGAGTTTGGCATGGGCCGGGGTCTCACCTTCAGAGTGGGCCAAAAGTCTGGGTGGTGGTAAAGATCCTGGCTGAATTGTAAATGTGAGGGAGAAAAATTTAAAAACTAAGGAAAAGGGGGAAATTTTTACCCAGGTTCAAATTATTGCTAATCACTCCTGGCTGTTAACTCTTTTTTGAAAAAGAAAAGAAAAAAAGATTCAAGAACAAAAATTGTTCACCAGCAGTCACCTCAGCTACCACTGTGATGCCTGGTGACACATAATTAGAAAACAAATGACAGATTAGTTTAATAATATTCATTAGCAACTAATGAAACTGACAGTGTTTCCTATTGAAAGCAGGTTGGGCTGTTAGTTGATTTTAAGCAAATTATGCTCCTCCCCTCCAGCCTCCCCTCCCCCATCTGCCTTTCAGTTAGAGATGCGGGGTGAGGGGGAAGGATTGCAAATGGCTCATAAAGAGGGGCACAAAGGGAGAGATGATTGAGGGGACAACAAAGAGAATGAGAGGAGACCAATCGGAATGGGAGAGAAGTTCCCAGGGTCCAGGAGGAGAAGAATGATGCAAGAAGCACGTGTACCCTTTCCTCCTCAGCCCACCCTACTCCAACTATCTTCAGACATTTAAATGCTATCAAAAAGCAAAATTTCCATTTGCCTTGGGGAGGAAATAGTTAAGAGAAGAAAGAAAAAGGCAGTGTTTCCTTTCAGGCATTGTTGTTCTTTTCTTTTTCCTTAAAAAAAAAAATTATCCTAAGTAAGAATTTTAACGATATGCAGAAATCATAGCTGTCTTGCTGAATTGCTTCAGGACTGACCCCCCTTGACAGTTCTTAAATTATTCAGCTATCAAGGGCCTGCTAAACATTAAATTAAGCATCTTCTCTCCCCTGTCCTAAACCATTAAGTTATGCAAATGCACAGATAATGGGGCATATGACAACTGGAGGCATTAATCACGCAGCCCTGTCTCTGGGCTGTTGTTATGTAGAAACTGCATCTGCCAACAGACGGAACAGCCACAATTAGATCTCACTTAATGGAATGAGGAGACACTGCCTAGCCCTCCACACTCGTGTTCCGTTGTAGACCTGGGAGTAAATAAGGCACTGGGGAGATCCGCCTGCTCTCACTCTCCCTCGCCCCCTCTCTTTCTTTTTAATACCTGCTCCTCCAATTGAAATGAAAAATTACCTGTAATTGTTATCATTTGCAAACAAAACCTGTCAGAAGACAAACCTGCTGTTTACAATGGATGTTTTTGTTGTTCCCCCTAAGGTTCTTTGGGGAATTTCCTTCATTTGTGTGTGTGTGTGTGTATGTGTATGTGTGTTTTTAACAAATTCTCCGTCTGTAAGGGGAGGCTGGAGCTTGAGACTGAGAAGAAGCAAACAGCCTCCCAACTGCTGTCTTGAAGATGCAGACAGACTCGCCCTGCTGAGCAGGTTTGCGGGCACGCTTTTCCGGGGCTGCTGGGCTCCCACCGGCACCAGGCGTCCAGGGCGGGCAGCAACCAGGCTTTCCTCCACCAGTCTCTCCCCCTAGCAAGTGGTAAATTAGATAGACTGGGAGACATCATCCCTCATCTTCCCAGGAACCTCGCTTTTGATTTTTCATGATTAACACACTCAATTTACAGCTTATGTGTTTTTTGTTATTTTGTTGAAATTCAAGTTGTTAAGCATTTTTAGGGTGGTCAATTGTTTTGTCCATTGTCTTTTGGTTTGATTTTCTTTATTTTTAGTTTTACTCTTAGGACATAAGAACAACACGATTGGCTTTGTAGGACGATATATGACTTGCTAACAGTTGCCATCAATAAAAGACTTGAGTTGGCATATCTTTTATACCAAAACAGTGATTTTTCAACCAGTTTCTCAAGAACCCTGAGGTCGCATCGTCCTGGGTAGATAGGAGGCCCACGTGGGAGAGATTCATGACCACCACTCTCCCCACCCACCCTCCCCCACACACAACAGGAGCGCCCATTTCAACTGTTTCACATACTGAGCGTGTTTGTGTCTTAAGAAAAAAAAAAGTTCCTCTGCTTAAAGAAACAATTGTTCTAAAATGGAGTCAGGGAAGACTTTCAGACTCAATCTCTGGCAACAGTCATCTCAGATCTGTTCTCCCTCTTTGCTAAATATAGAATCATCTAAATTTTAACAGTCAAGGGCAGTGTTTTTCCTCCTTCCCATCAAAGTTCTCCAACATTTGTAGGAAGACTACATACATTTTTGAGCAAGAAACTCAGAGTGGAAAGGAGGATGATCGCCCCTCCTTTCCCACTAACTCCACTTACCACCATCGAGGGCCAATTAGCTCTGAGCTGGATCCAGGCACCTCTGACCTCTGAACTAGGTATATCCTGTGCAGAGAGAGGGAGCAGGCCAGCTGGGGGTGGGGGTGAATCTATAATTGCCACGGAGAGGGGAAACTCATGCAGGTTGATCTGCTAAGACCCAGTAGAGTCAACTCAAACATCGTGTTCTTTCCAGGCCTGGCCTGCCCCATATCATCTTCTCCTAAACCTTCGAGTGATTATTCCCCTAAGACTTTCCTGAGCCTGTATGAACTCAGCCACAAGGCTGCAGGTCTTTCTGGTCTCATCTGGAACACTGGTCTCTTGAATTCTACTCCACCCTCCCCAAACCATCTTCCCACAAACTTCTCAGTCCGTTAAGTTAAGGTGACCAATCGTCCTCCTCTAGGGAGGACAGTCCTTCTTTTGTAAGTTCCGTCCTCCCTTGAAGAGTGTCCTCCTGCATGTCCTCCTTTTTGATATTGGAAGACTAATCTATAAATGTCTGTATTCAATCGATGCAGAGTCAATCCATTGCGTATGATGTGACATATTTGTATCTAAATGAGTATTTTTTTCATACAATTATTATTAAAAATTAATTGGCATGTAAGCATAATTACAATATATCATAAAATATTACAACTGTTTTTATTATGCATTTATCATATTATAGTATATTATTGTTGCGATGAATAAAATGTTTCTTTTATTTACGATATTGTTTTCTTCAATTTATTTTTGTCCTCCTTTTCATTGTAAAAAAGTTGGTCACCTTACTTAAATGCAAATCAGTGTGCCCTTCCTTCACTTAAAAATCCTGTGCCCATTTGACCAATGCTTCCTATCTTAGCAGAGTGGTCATTACTCCGGAAAGCCTTCCCTGAGCTTCTTCCACTGCCCATCCCACCAGGGCCAGTGAGCATCACTCACACCCTCTCCTGGATTGTCTGTAGCCCCTTACTACCTACTTGTAGCTTTCACATTGCTTGTCTTTATATTTGCTTGTCTTATTCCATTACAAACTCTTGGCCTAAGTTGAGTGCAGATTCTAGGTCTATTCATTCTTACCTCTGTTACCTAAACCAATGCTTCTTGAATTAGAGTGGCTCCAAATATTGAATCATGGGGATCTTGTTTAAAGAACAGATTAGTTCAGCAGGTCTGGAGTGGGGTCTGAGATTCTACATTTCTCTTCTTTAAAATTTTTTAAAGTTTATTTATTGATTTTAGAGAGAGAGGAATGGAGAGACAGAAACATCAATCTGTTTCTACATTGCCCTGTCTTGGGATCAAAACTGCAACCTCTCTGTATCAAGATGATGCTCCAACCAACCAAGCTATCTGGCCAGGGCAGATTCTGCATTTCTAACAGGCTCCCAGACTGTCATGCTGCTGGTCAGTGACCCACACCCCAAGTAGCCAGATCCTAAATAATGTTCAAAAAGCGCCTCCATGTCATATCCTCAGTGAAATACACAATACAAGGTTTGAATGAGTACCACCCCCTCTCCCGAGTTGTTAA